>NC_136610.1:39259216-39289216 GCF_933228915.1 Telmatherina bonti | reverse complement strand
TGCATTTAAAACCTCCTGTAAAGCGACACTTATTGTTTTATCTTATTTATGAGGAAATAACATTTTCAGATGTTCCACACTAGAAAAAAGAGAATATAACTTAAATTAAATGGTTGTTTTATAGAGTTTAAAGTTAACAAAAGTTAATTCAGATTTCAGAAAATTCAGATTTGGTTTTACTTATTTTGAGTTTGAGTTTACTTCCCGGCGGTCGGGGCCCGGCGGTCTGGGCCCGGCGGTCGGGGCCCGGCGGTCTGGGCCCGGCGGTCGGGGCCCGGCGGTCGGCCTGAGACAGACGAGTGTCTCACAGTCTGTCAGGGAAACGTTGTGTGAAAGTTTTATTATCAGAAATTATGTTGTAAACTTTATTTTCTCAGTCGTCACTGTTAGCATCCAGGCTAGGACATAAGCTAAGTTTATCCAACGGACTTCATTCATACTTTATTATTTTGGTTGTTTATGACTATTTATATAAGATATAAGATAATGTTTAGGTGGTGTTTCCTCTCTCCCACCGCCTGTTATAAATACGGCCAACAGGTCTTCTAACAGACCAGCCAGTAGCGAAGGCGTTCAGGCCGGTTGGGGCACCGGTCACTGCTGCATTAGTTCTATCTTTACATTCATTATTATTTTCCCATTGCTTGTTGTTTTGCTATGTTCCTTTAATTGTTGTATGAGTAGTTTCTTATTCTTATTCTGTTTATTACAGAACCACACACACACACACACACACACACACACACACACACACACACACACACACACACACAAGGTAAACTCAGCTCATCATAAAGAGACTTATTGGATTCATCAACCCTTATTGCATTCTAACCGATGCACCCTCTGCCATCACTACATTAGTGAGCCGGGAAGAGAAGCAGAGTCGCCACGGTTATTTATCCTGCTGCAGACGAGCACGTTGACTACAATCCCTCCACCACGATCGTTTCAGCATGTTGCGCTCAAACGGTCATATGAAACGTGCACAGTGCAGCAAACTGCAGTCATTACCCTCAGAGCGGTTTGTTTAACTCATCTATCAACACGATTGCTCTGAAACTGACCACTGGTGATCAAGTTTTTCCAACCAAATATCAAGAAAACCATTTCAGGAAAATGGGCTCCGTTGCTGCAAACTGCTCCAGCATGAACTATGAATATTTAACAGACACCTCCGTGGAACATGACACACTTCTTCCCTGAAGCAAATCATTATTTATTCCATGACTTCTCATCTACAAACTCCTGCAATATGTTGTCAGAAACACATAAAACGAGAAGAAACATGAAGCAACACTGGCTGGCCAAAGGAAAGACCCAGGTTTTAATGGCTCCAGCCTCAGCTGTTGCTTTGCATCCTCCGGCGGTTAACGCTGCAGTTCCCCCCTTGTCCACTAGGGGCTCCAACAAGGAGCCAATCCCCAGACGGTTCTGCGGCGCTGGATGGCGTAACGATGCAGCACAGAGTTGGTTCCGTATGGAAAGCAGAGCAGGTTCTTTGGCAGTAGCAGCTAAGCCCTGGTACTAGACCAGTACTGAAGCAGCAACTGGTCAAGAAGCGATGATGGAACTCCGAAAAGATCAGAAACCTCACAAATGGAAAAATAAAAATTCACTGATGTTTTTTTTTATTTATTTATTTTTTTTTTTAATCAAAAATGTGTTTTAGAACAAAAAAAAGTAAGTTAGCTCAGAGCTAATGTCTGTGGAAACTTCCATTGGCTAGCTAGCAGTTAGCATGAGCTAGCAGTTAGCATGAGCTAGCAGTTAGCATGAGCTAGCATTGTGTTTAGTTACAGATTAAATAAAAAGTTTTAAAAAATGTTTTCTGTCCATAAAGCAGAAAGTAAAGAACATTTTTAGCAGATTCTGTCTGGACTGACTACGGAAAGCCAAAAGGAAAAAAAAACTCATTGCTTTACTGTAAGATATATCTAGAGGTCAGACAGATGGAAATCATGTCCTGATGGAGCAAAACAGTTCAACATTGAAGGTCGTTGTCAATATTATGGCATTCAGATTGATTTCATCAATCAATCAATTACTGATCAGAGTGATTGGATCAGTAATGTGCAGCGATGGAGAAAACTAAGGATGTGACACATCGTGATGCGTTTTAACCCAATCAGGAGACCAGTGAAGAGCTGCAACCCAGATAAAATAGTGAAAATAAAACAGTTTAAAGAGATAAGAGTCAAATGAAAGAACAGAATCAATTCTGAACAAACTGCAGCCGTTCCTGAAGTTCCGGCTCTGGATCCGACTTCTGCTCGATCGTCTCTTTAAAAGGAAAACACAGAGCAGCGACATATAAACCAGTTCATGAGGTCATCGTACTGGTTTAGGTGGAATTAGCAGGATTTTCAGGCCCTGCTCCAACACAGGTACAATCACCTCCCTAAACATCTGTTGGATGAAACACTGGAAGGAAACGCTCTTTAACTTCACATCTGAGCGAGTTAGCTGTAAAACAAACCGGTTGAAAACCTTCTCTGTGGTAACGGTGGGAAAACGTCTTGCTGGTTCCAGAAACTGGGACTTTTCATGAAGAACGGAACCAGTCCGTTACATCGGCTCATTTTCACGGCTCAAGGCGGTTTCGGCAGCAGCTGCAGGAACGTCCAGCGGGCTTCCGGAAGGGAAATATTCCGTTCCTTCCCAACAATTCCAACGGACACGAAGCTCTAATAGGTTCAAACTTACCGCTGACATGGGGGCGGAGCCTGTGGACGTCTGTCTCCAAATCACCCCGGAAATGTGGGCATGGCGTCTCCATGGAAACCATCAAGATCAGCACAGGTAGGACCCCCTCCCCCCAACCTGAAGCTGGTTCGTCCTGGTCTAGAGGAGAGAACTGGTTTAGACCAGGACCTGAAGTATCTTCATCCTGGTCTAGAGGAGAGAACTGGTTTAAACCAGGACCTGAAGTTGCTTCATCCTGGTCTAGAGGAGAACCGGTTTAGTTCAGGACCTGAAGTGGGACAGTCTGAGGATCAGCTTTAGCAGTTAGCTGCTAGCTTGGAGAAGCAGAGAATAATAAGCCAATGGGACGCTTGGCCATGGTTGCCATGGTAACCAGCGGCGTCAAAGCCCGTGATGCTGCCAACACGCCTCCTCTGATTGGTCCAAGACAAATCAACCCGAGTTGGATGAATTCTGTCCATGATGTGAGCGATCTTCCAGACTTCCCGTTGGTTCGATGGAACACACCGCCATACGAGTCGTAAAGGCCTTCAGGGTGAAACCATGGCGAAGTGTTTCTCGTCTTCAGCTGCGTTTCTGTTTGTCACCAAATAAAACCAGTAAAATTCTGCAGGTGTTTCTCAGACAAGCCGTAATCCTGCTGGACTCGGAGGAGGACGGAGAATCATTTAATATTTCAGCATTGCTGCCGTCTGTACCTGAAACGTTTTTACGCTTCCATTTTACTCTCAGATGGATACGCTGACGCATCGTCATCTTTACAACTTGTCTTTGGCTTTACGGCACGCGCTGGCAACATCCTGGCAGTTTGATTCCTCAAGGGGGCGGAGCTTAAAAGTTTTAGATCAAACTGTAAATAATAAGAAGATGAAGGCATCCTGTCTGCGGTCTCGTCAACAGCGTTGAGCTCTTCCTGTCCGTCACCGCGGCGGATTCAGACAAACAGATGCATCGTCGGAGGAAGAGACAGACGAGAGCATCCGGATGGATTCTGGATCAGCGGTCGGTGGGCTGAAGCAGGTCTACGCGCTACATACGCCGCATTAAAACCTCACGAAATGCACTCCTTTTAAACATTTACATATTTTCTTTTTGCTCTTCCGACGTTGTTCAGGTCGTGCACGTTTCCCAGACGTGGCCCCGCTGTACAAGGCAGCTTCCAGCATCATGAGATTTGAGCAAAGAACCTTCTGACAGCCTCGGCAGGAATTCGGAGATGCTTTGGAGACATTAAGCACCGACTTCACCATGAGAGGGGCTTACAGAGAGCAGTCACATGCAACTTCAGCGTCAGATATTCAACCTGAAAACCCGTTGAGGCGGCGAGCAACTGGAAACCATACGAGGGAATAAAGAACAGATAATCTACAGGAATGGATTTCTATTCACCGGCTCTTCAGTGGAGTTGACTTGGCACAGAACGTAACAATGAAACCAAAAGCAATGGAGACATCAGTCATGATTTATACAGTCAGCTTGCAAACAGAGTTCAGAATAAATGTTGTGGCACATGCTCATCGTTATGCGTGTGCAGACGGCAGTAGGACTGAGCTTTGCATATTTCTGACAGCTGTCCTCACGCTTGAGCTGAATACAGTCTGTGCTTACTTAGCTCCATGTCAAGGAAGCTTATTTTACTGGAAAGATTAAGGCAACAATTTGCATGGTAATCCTCTGTAACAGGTAGTCAAAAGCATGTGAGCAGTGGAACGCTGCTTGGTCAGGGGCCTTCACTCGCTGCGTTGTGTGAAAAATTAATTGCTCTTCTTAAAGCTTGATAAGAAGTCGGAACACATCAGAGGTCCTCGGCATGTTTTTCACCTCTCAGCAGAGAAGCTGAGGTCTGTGCATCGAGCCAACATGGATGCATGAAGCAGACTTTCCCTGGAGGACGATCGTCTGCTGAAATGAGTTTTGTTCTTTTACATTAAAGCTTACAATATTTACTTCATAACATCATAACAGACCTGTGGCTTCATCAGTTAAAATGCTCTGCAAAGGCTGAAAAACCTGTTTCCCTGAAGGTCAACATGTGACCTACTCATTAAAAATCCTCTCATTTACCAAGAACTATGAAATAAACATTATTTTACACACTGAAGATACAAGAATGTCCAAAAACTGAATGTCAAAATATTCTCATCCAGTAGAGAATTAACATATCAGTATGAACCATAGGCTCCCTTCTGCTGGAGGCAGAAGACAGACGGACAGGTTCACCCATCTCCTGCATAGGTTGTGATTTAGTCCGTTGTCAGAGAGCTTAGTTATCCGTAGCAATTTCTGCGGAAACCTCCGGGGGCAGTGGTGAGTTGTATAGCTGACACACACACAGAGAAAGACTAAACCAAAGAAGAAGAAGAGCAACAGGAAGAAGATGGTTGTGTCCGTATTCAGGGTCTGCCACTCTGAAGTGAGCTTACCGTAGAATGAGACGGCCTATCTAGTGGACGAGAATTCCCCATAGTGCTCCAGTCCTCCGTTGCCTAGCAACTACATATGCCAAGTTTATCTAACTACTGATTAAATACGTCATCAGCCCTCGTCTGCCGCTCCAATGCCACCACCCGCTGCTGAAGTAAGCACTGCCCCCTAGTGGATGAACTGATATAACAACCATGGTGATGTAAGAGACGTGTGGAAGTACGAGGACAGAGATGTATGACAACGTTTAAAACAGGCGTCCATATTTACTGCGAGGAAGCAGAAATGGAGCTTCAGTCTGATGTGCAGGAGCCCACCGACCACCCAGACCAGTTGGTCCCGGCAGACCGAGAACCGAACATCAGTACAGGTCCCGAAGGAGACGTAACATCCACACAGTGGAAACATGCTTGTTAAACTACATTATTAAATGTGTTTTTCTTGGTGCAGCTGCCCTAAAACAAATGTTTTAAATTAAAAATTAAAGAAGAGAAGAGCTGCAGAAACAGAAAATTTGGTTTTATCCTTGGCATTGCCCAGAATGAGACCATCTGCTCTTCACATTTGTTACGACACTGGAAAATCCCATTCAGCTGCTCATCCTGGATCATCGCTGCACGTAGAGCTTTCACCATCCCAAGGGTAACCTCATCGTTACGTACCACACACACGGTGTGTGTCTGCACTCCACCACTCAAAAGATTTCTGCAGGATTTAGATCAGTTTCCAGGTTTGAAAAATATTTTGTTTCCAAACTGAAACAAGAAAAAGTCTGACTGACGGCTTAGAGATCTGACCTGGGAAATGGCACGTCGACCTCCTCAGGAACCAGGAAACGACCATCCACACTGCGCTCAGGTGAGTCGCTGACACGTAGCGTTAAACACATAGACATGTATCGGTAGACGCCGCATTGTATCCTCACAGTGTCATAGCTTCCACCGTATGCTGAACTAAATATGGGAATCGCTCGTGGCTTTCTCTTGACTACGGTTAATTACCGTTAATTACCAGGTAAAACTCTCTTTGTAAAGTATCAATATCATATGTTTCCTAATAGGAGTAAAATTTATCATTTGCATTTAGTAGATTATTCACTGTGTCAACATATAAACATATAAACCAGTTATGTAGAAAAGTGTTTTGTTTGTGTGTAATATATACGCGTTGTTCCACAGAAAACAGTAATTTGTAGAAACTACGTTGACTCTGCAATATGGTTCACTCTCCAGTGCACAATGAGGCGTCTATGTATATAATGTCTATTTATACAATGTCTATGTATTTATGATGTCTATGTATATAATGTCTATGTATTTATGATGTCTATGCATATAATGTCTATGTATATAACGTCTGTGTATTTATGATGTCTATGTATATGATTTCTATTTATATGTCTGTATATCATGTCTATGTATATAATGTCTGTGTATTTATGATTTCTATGTATATAATATCTATGTATATAATGTCTATATATTTATGATGTCTATGTATAAAATGTCTATTTATATAATGTCTATGTATATCATGTCTATGTATATAATGTCTATGTATATAATGTCTATGTATTTATGATTTCTATGTATATAATGTCTATGTATATAATGTCTATGTATATAATGTCTATGTATTTATGATGTATATGTATATAATGTCTATTTATTTATGACTATGTATGTAATGTCTATGTATTTATGTCTATGTATATAATGTCTATGTATTTATGATGTCTATGTATATAGTGTCTATGTATGTAATGTCTATGTATTTATGATGTCCATGTATATCATGTCTATGTATTTATGTCTGTGTATATAATGTCTATGTGTTTATGATGTCTATGTATACAATTTCTATTTATTCATGATGTCTATGTATATAATGTCTATGTATTTATGATGTCTATGTATATAATGTCTATTTATATAATGTCTGTATATCATGTCTATGTGTATAATGTATATGTATTTATGATGTCTATGTATATAATGTCTATGTATTTATGATGTCTATGTATATAATGTCTATGTATATAATGTCTATGTATTTATGATGCCTATGTATATAATGTCTATGTATTTATGATGTCTATGTATATAATGTCTATTTATATAATGTCTGTATATCATGTCTATGTATATAATGTATATGTATTTATGATGTCTATGTATATAATGTCTATGTATTTATGATGTCTATGTATATAATATCTATGTATATAATGTCTGTGTATTTATGATGTCTATGTATATAATGTCTATTTATATAATGTCTGTCTATCATGTCTATGTATATAATGTCTATTTATATAATGTCTATGTATTTATGATTTATATGTATATAATGTCTATGTATATAATGGCTATGTATTTATGATGTCTATGTATATAATGTCTATGTATATAATGTTTGTGTATTTATGATGTCTATGTATATAATGTCTATTTATATAATGTCTGTATATCATGTCTATGTATATCATGTCTACTTATATAATGTCTATGTATATAATGTCTATGTATTTATGATTTCTATGTATATAATGTGTATGTATATAATGTCTATATATTTAATATGTCTATGTATATAATGTCTATGTATATAATGTCTGTGTATTTATGATGTCTATATAATGTCTATTTATATAATATCTATGTATATCATGTCTATGTATATAATGTCTATTTATATGAAGTCTATGTAAATAATCTATGTATATAATGTCTATGTATTTATGATTTTATGTATATAATGTCTATGTATATAATGTCTATGTATTTATGATGTCTATGTATATGTCTATGTATTTATTATATCTTTGTATATAATGTCTATGTATTTATGTCTATGTATATAATGTCTATGTATATAATGTCTATGTATACAATGTCTATGTATATAATGTCTATTTACACAATGTCTATGTATTTATGATGTCTATGTATATAATGTCTATGTATTTATGATGTCTATGTATTTAATGTCTATGTATTTATGATGTCTATGTATATAATGTCTATGTATTTATGATGTCTATGTATTTAATGTCTATGTATTTATGATGCCTATGTATATAATGGCTATGTATTTATGATGTCTATGTCTATAATGTCTGTGTATTTATGATGTCTATGTATATAATGTCTATGTATTTATGATGTCTATGTATATGTCTATGTATTTATTATATCTTTGTATATAATGTCTATGTATTTATGTCTATGTATATAATGTCTATGTATATAATGTCTATGTATATAATGTCTATTTACACAATGTCTATGTATTTATGATGTCTATGTATATAATGTCTATGTATTTATGATGTCTATGTATTTAATGTCTATGTATTTATGATGTCTATGTATATAATGGCTATGTATTTATGATGTCTATGTCTATAATGTCTGTGTATTTATGATGTCTATGTATATAATGTCTATGTATTTATGATGTCTATGTATATATTATCTATGTATTTATTATATCTTTGTATATAATGTCTATGTATTTATGTCTATGTAGATAATGTCTACGTATATAATGTCTATGCATATAATGTCTATGTATTTATGATGTCTATGTATATAATGTCTATGTATTTATGATGTCTATGTATATAATGTCTATGTATTTATGATGTCTATGTCTATAATGTCTGTGTATTTATGATGTCTATGTATATAGTGTCTATGTATATAATGTTTGTGTATTTATGATGTCTATGTATATAATGTCTATTTATATAATGTCTGTATATCATGTCTATGTATATAATGTCTATGTATTTATTATTCATATGTATATAATGTCTATGTATATAATGTCTATGTATTTATGATTTCTATGTATATAATGTCTATGTATTTATGATGTCTATGTATATAATGTCTATTTATATAATGTCTGTATATCATGTCTATGTATATAATGGCTATGTATTTATGATGTCTATGTATATAATGGCTATGTATTTATGATGTCTATGTATATAATGTCTATGTATATAATGTTTGTGTATTTATGATGTCTATGTATATAATGTCTATTTATATAATGTCTGTATATCAATTCTATGTATATCATGTCTACTTATATAATGTCTATGTATATAATGTCTATGTATTTATGATTTCTATGTATATAATGTGTATGTATATAATGTCTATATATTTAATATGTCTATGAATATAATGTCTATGTATATAATGTCTGTGTATTTATGATGTCTATATAATGTCTATTTATATAATATCTATGTATATCTTGTCTATGTATATAATGTCTATTTATATGAAGTCTATGTAAATAATCTATGTATATAATGTCTATGTATTTATGATTTTATGTATATAATGTCTATGTATATAATGTCTATGTATTTATGATGTCTATGTATATGTCTATGTATTTATTATATCTTTGTATATAATGTCTATGTATTTATGTCTATGTATACAATGTCTATGTATATAATGTCTATTTACACAATGTCTATGTATTTATGATGTCTATGTATATAATGTCTATGTATTTATGATGTCTATGTATTTAATGTCTATGTATTTATGATGTCTATGTATATAATGGCTATGTATTTATGATGTCTATGTCTATAATGTCTGTATTTATGATGTCTATGTATATAATGTCTATGTATTTATGATGTCTATGTATATGTCTATGTATTTATTATATCTTTGTATATAATGTCTATGTATTTATGTCTATGTATATAATGTCTATGTATATAATGTCTATTTACACAATGTCTATGTATTTATGATGTCTATGTATATAATGTCTATGTATTTATGATGTCTATGTATTTAATGTCTATGTATTTATGATGTCTATGTATATAATGTCTGTGTATTTATGATGTCTATGTATATAATGTCTATGTATTTATGATGTCTATGTATATATTATCTATGTATTTATTATATCTTTGTATATAATGTCTATGTATTTATGTCTATGTAGATAATGTCTATGTATATAATGTCTATGCATATCATGTCTATGTATTTATGATGTCTATGTATATAATGTCTATGTATTTATGATGTCTATGTCTATAATGTCTGTGTATTTATGATGTCTATGTATATAGTGTCTATGTATATAATGTTTGTGTATTTATGATGTCTATGTATATAATGTCTATTTATATAATGTCTGTATATCATGTCTATGTATATAATGTCTATGTATTTATTATTCATATGTATATAATGTCTATGTATATAATGTCTATGTATTTATGATGTCTATGTATATAATGTCTATGTATTTATGATGTCTATGTATATAATGTCTATGTCTTTATGATGTCTATGTATTTAATGTCTATGTATTTATGATGTCTATGTATATAATGGCTATGTATTTATGATGTCTATGTCTATAATGTCTGTGTATTTATGATGTCTATGTATATAATGTCTATGTATTTATGATGTCTATGTATATATTATCTATGTATTTATTATATCTTTGTATATAATGTCTATGTATTTATGTCTATGTAGATAATGTCTATGTATATAATGTCTATGCATATAATGTCTATGTATTTATGATGTCTATGTATATAATGTCTATGTATTTATGATGTCTATGTATATAATGTCTATGTATTTATGATGTCTATGTCTATAATGTCTGTGTATTTATGATGTCTATGTATATAGTGTCTATGTATATAATGTTTGTGTATTTATGATGTCTATGTATATAATGTCTATTTATATAATGTCTGTATATCATGTCTATGTATATAATGTCTATGTATTTATTATTCATATGTATATAATGTCTATGTATATAATGTCTATGTATTTATGATGTCTATGTATATAATTTCTATGTATTTATGATGTCTATGTATATAATGTCTATTTATATAATGTCTGTATATCATGTCTATGTATATAATGTATATGTATTTATGATGTCTATGTATATAATGGCTATGTATTTATGATGTCTATGTATATAATGTCTATGTATATAATGTTTGTGTATTTATGATGTCTATGTATATAATGTCTATTTATATAATGTCTGTATATCATGTCTATGTATATCATGTCTACTTATATAATGTCTATGTATATAATGTCTATGTATTTATGATTTCTATGTATATAATGTGTATGTATATAATGTCTATATATTTAATATGTCTATGAATATAATGTCTATGTATATAATGTCTGTGTATTTATGATGTCTATATAATGTCTATTTATATAATATCTATGTATATCATGTCTATGTATATAATGTCTATTTATATAAAGTCTATGTATATAATCTATTTATATAATGTCTATGTATTTATGATTTTTTTTATGTATATAATGTCTATGTATATAATATCTATGTATTTATGATGTCTATGTATATAATGTCTATGTATTTATTATATCTTTGTATATAATGTCTATGTATTTATGTCAATGTATATAATGTCTATGTATTTATGTCTATGTATATAATGTCTATGTATTTATTATGTCTATGGTCAAACGGAAAAAATGTGGTTTCTGCAGCACTTTTCATGCAGTGAGCTGCTGTGCAAAAGTAAAGCCAAAAGTTTGCTATTGCAACAAGCCAGCCCAACACGCACACACACACGCGCGCCAGGTTTAGTTCAATTCAATTCAACTTTATTTATATAGCATCAAATCACGGCAATGCCATCTCAAGACGCTTTACAGACAGAGAGGAAAACATAATGAAAGCCAATTCATAACAGCCTATATAAGGAAACCAACAGATTGAGTTGAGTCCATCTCAATCTCTAATCCTGAGCAAGCACACTGGCGACAGTGGGAAGGAAAAAAAAGGTTAATTTTCTTTCCAGAGAAGCTCAGAAAAACGCAGTTAATGGTGCAATGGAGATGTTTTCCATTGAGCTCCTCCAGCGCCGACTGGACGCAGCGTGGCACCGAGTTGCATCTCCGCAGTGTCTAACGTCAACACGGGACTGATTGATGGAGTCTGAGCAGCGCTACAGTCTGTTCGCCGAGTGCACACTGGATGGACACATTGTGCTGATCATCATGCACATGGATCTGACATCATTTAAACTGGTTCATTCAGAGTACCTGGTTCCTGTCGCACCCCACCGCTGATGCCACGCTGTTCTGCTTCAGGTCGAGCTCTGTATTAACCCGCGTGAGACGCCGCTACAGGTGTCACGGCTCCAACAAGAGGTGACATTCAGGATTAGGCTTGTTGGTGCACTGCTGCGCTGTGGCTCCTCACCTGCGACGGTTTGCCCTGGAAACGGAGGTGGTGCTGAGCTGTGCAGCCATTTCTGTAACAGATGTCATCACTGCAGGCCACACAGCATCCAAAGGTCATGTGCTGCAAACTATGGAGGAAAGCGAACACGAGGTCCGAACCGACATTTAGAGTCAGAAAGAGACCAGCTGTGTGCAGTTTAAATAAAAACATGTTCACTTGTCACTCAGGATCGCCGTATTTCAGAGCTTCTCTGTTCAGACAAAAGACTTTCACACTCGGGACGTGTTTTTTGTGGGATGGCATTAACCCTTAAAACTCAAATATAAAGCAGAATCCTTTACATCCCAGTCATGACAGCTGATCACGTTGTCAGAGTGATCAGCTGTCATCACTCTAACGACGTTAGCATGATGGTGATGAAGATGTGATAAATGATGGTGGATTTACCCTCTAGAGTCTCTGAATAAACACTACATGTTGACTTTCGTCCAATGGAATCATCGTTACGGTAGATCTTCTGGTTGTTTCTCTATTTTTTTCACTTTAATTATTTATTTATTTTTTCTGAGAGGGGGGGGCTGTGACTGTGGGGGTGGACAATTGACACCGATCAAACTCTAAGCTTCCTGTAGCTAAGAGCTAACCTGGAGCTAACTGGCTAATGGTAATAACAGGAGCTAACTAGCTAACAGAGGTAAGCGGGCTACAGCTAAGTCACGCTTTTAGCCGGCTAAGAAAAGCGCTTCCGCTAGACTCTTCCTTTATGTAGGAGGAAGGGACACGCCCACAATTGTGCTGAATTAAAAAAAAAAAAAAAAACTATATAAACAGATGAGGTAAATAAAAAATTCTCTTTATTTCTGCTGTAAACATGTTTATTCCTGCCATAAACATGTTTATTCCTGCCGTAAACTTGTTTATTCCTGCTGTAAACATGTTTATTTCTGCTGTAAACATGTTTATTTCTGCTGTAAATGTGTTTATTCCTGCTGTAAACATGTTTATTCCTGTTGTAAACATGTTTATTTCTGCTGTAAACATGTTAATTCCTGCTGTAAACATGGTTATTTCTGCTGTAAATGTGTTTATTCCTGCTGTAAACATGTTTATTTCTGCTGTAAACGTGGTTATTTCTGCTGTAAACATGTTTATTCCTGCTGTAAACATGTTTATTCCTGCTGTAAATGTGTTTATTTCTGCTGTAAACATGTTTATTCCTGCTGTAAACATGTTTATTCCTGCTGTAAACGTGTTTATTTCTGCTGTAAACGTGTTTATTCCTGCTGTAAACATGTTTATTCCTGCTGTAAACATGTTTATTCCTGCTATAAACATGTTTATTCCTGCTGTAAACATGCTTATTCCTGCGTTAAACGTGTTTATTCCTGCTGTAAACCTGTTTATTCCTGCTATAAACATGTTCATTTCTGCTGTAAACATGTTTATTCCTGCTGTAAACATGTTTATTCCTGCTGTAAACATGTTTATTTCTGTTGTAAACATGTTTATTTCTGCTGTAAACATGTTTATTCCTGCTGTAAACATGTTTATTTCTGTTGTAAACATGTTAATTCCTGCTGTAAACGTGGTTATTTCTGCTGTAAACGTGTTTATTCCTGCTGTAAACATGTTTATTCCTGCTGTAAACATGTTTATTCCTGCTATAAACATGTTTATTCCTGCTGTAAACATGCTTATTCCTGCGTTAAACGTGTTTATTCCTGCTGTAAACCTGTTTATTCCTGCTATAAACATGTTCATTTCTGCTGTAAACATGTTTATTCCTGCTGTAAACATGTTTATTCCTGCTGTAAACATGTTCATTTCTGCTGTAAACATGTTTATTCCTGCTGTAAACATGTTTATTCCTGCTGTAAACATGTTTATTCCTGCTATAAACATGTTTATTCCTGCTGTAAACATGCTTATTCCTGCGTTAAACGTGTTTATTCCTGCTGTAAACATGTTTATTCCTGCTATAAACATGTTCATTTCTGCTGTAAACATGTTTATTCCTGCTGTAAACATGTTTATTCCTGCTGTAAACATGTTTATTTCTGCTGTAAACCTGTTTATTCCTGCTATAAACATGTTCATTTCTGCTGTAAACATGTTTATTCCTGCTATAAACATGTTTATTCCTGCTGTAAACATGCTTATTCCTGCGTTAAACGTGTTTATTCCTGCTGTAAACCTGTTTATTCCTGCTATAAACATGTTCATTTCTGCTGTAAACATGTTTATTCCTGCTGTAAACATGTTTATTCCTGCTGTAAACATGCTTATTCCTGCGTTAAACGTGTTTATTCCTGCTGTAAACCTGTTTATTCCTACGTTTCAGACAACATCTTGTCTCACTGTCAGGATTTTACCAGAGCTGTAACATTGTGTGACTCCAGAGTTTTCTACTTTGTAGTTCGTTGAGAAAACTTTACATTTTGCTGTTTTTTGGTGCCTTTACCTGAAATGAACAGGTCACATGACCCCAACTGACTGTCGCGTCCTGAAACGTTTAAAAGCAGAAAAACGTTTCCACTACATGTTGACGGTCTGAAAACCACCTCATGAGGAATAAACGCTTTTTAGTAATAACTGTGAGGATTGTAAAGATGCCGCATTTTCCATCATCAGCTTTTTATTGTGCTTTATCATGAGGTGATGATGACAGAGAGAGACATAAAGGAAAGACAGCTCATCTTCATCATCATCATCATCATCATCATCGTTGTGTTTGCTATGAGCGGTGTAGGAGCATCTCCAGACGGAAACATCCACACCTAAGAGATATTTGGGTGGGGGGGGTTTGCAGTCGCCACACAAACCGCTTGGCGCCCAGAGTGATCTGGACTGAACCGGTTCACCTTGGAGAGACTCGCCGGATTCATGTGTCCTGCCATTCAGACTCGGAAAACTTGGGAAATCAGACAATGATTCAGTCGTGATCCGATTCAAAGCACTGAAAATCAGTTGGAAGCTCACGCAGTTGTCAGGAGGTGGCGGGACGCCGCCATGGCTGCCGCTGGCCACGTGTGTGATGCAACCTCATCATGGTAGGGTTAGGTCCATCGTTCCAACATGGCCGCCACCGACACTGAGCAGAAAGCTGCGTTTGCATCCATCCGTTTCGTCTGAACTTTTCTTGTCCGACCCGGCGCTGGGGGCGTGGCCCACTGGAAAGCCCCGCCCATCAACAAATAAGGCCCTCCCACCCAGCCTGACACTTCTGAGTATAATTTCATGTCACCGCTGTTTTTGGTGAAAATAAATCCTGACGAGCATCTGGTCTGATGAAACGTGTCTGCATGTGCGCATGTAGCCGTCAGATCTCGCCGTAACGTTAAAGACACGTTGTTCAAACACCTGGTTGTCAGGCGCCATGATGAAGCAGACGGTCGTCGCCGGGCGACAGACATGAGCTTCAGCGATGGCATGCAGGGAGGAGTAGTAAACCAGTGTTCCCAGTTTGTACGTTGGGCCGTGTGCAGCCTGTAGACGCAGCTACGTTTCCACACCTGTCTGAAAGGAGAGGATCCTCCTCTCCGCGGCACTCAGCTGGTTTTCTCCTGTAAAAGAAATCGGACTCTGTGTGGTGAAGGAGGGAAGAGCCGCAGGTGGCACCTGTCCGCTTCGTCAGCCTGATTTATTGCTGGAACTCGGCTGGAAAGCAGTAAAGTCTCATGTCCATCTGCTGCTTTTACTGACGCTTTTGTGGATTTAATCTCTGCAGAGACAAAGACGTGAAACTTGGACCTGATGTGACAGCCGGAGATCTCTGGGCTAATTCAGCTGTGGCCCCTGAGGGCCGCCGTCCAGTCTGTCAGGTTCTGCACAGGTGAGACAGGGAAACATGTCCAACCTGCGGGATCGTGTCCCTGGAAAGCAGACTTTGGACAGCCCTGGTCCTTGATCCTGCAGGACTTCCGGTTGGTGGGATGGACTTACCGCTCGGTCTGCTAGCGCTCCACCGACATGAGGCAGCAGCTGTGGATCAGCAAAGGTTCCTCCAGGTTCTCCATCAGTCTGAGGAGTTCTCCTCCAGTTGTCCTGCTGGTCTCCATGTTCAGACCTGAGTAGATACAACATGGTTTCAGCTGCAGGGTATTATGGGATGGAATTATTTCCTTCTCTGCAGCTGAATGAGCCGCCGTCTGCTTTCCCTCCGTCCGTTCTGCTTCTCATCTCGCCTGGTAGCGATTCCATTCCTTCGTTCCTCCATATCGATCGCCGGAGAGGAGATATGACCGCCGGATGGAACATCTTTACTGCAGCGATAAGACGTCCTGAATGAAACCTCCTCATTACCGCAGCGGCTGGATCAGCTCTTCCAAAGACTGAGCTGGCCGACGTCAAGCTTCAAAGCCGCTAGCTGTTACTCTGAGTAAACGAGTTTAATTAGGGAGATAACCAGAAGCCGTAGGCTCTGCTGGAAGTTAAAACATATCCTGTTGTCTCGTCCAGGAGGCAGAGCGGCCACCTTCCTGCCGTTTTACTCCATCATCCATTTAACCCCCGTCCCAGTCAGGGTTAGGGTCAGGGTCAGGGTCAGGGTTAGGGTTACGGTCAGGGTCAGGGTCAGGGTTAGGGCGAGGGGACTGATTCCTCCTCCTAAAGGAAGAGGTAGGTGCACCGTCCATCCCCCGTGTGGGCTACCTATACCTCCGGTCCCACTGGGGTGCACGGTTGTGCTGGCGCTTCCTGCCATGACGGACAACCGTCCACCCGTCCATTGTACTTTATGTCTCCAATATTTGTTTAGTTTTTATTTGTGAGAACTAAAATAATAAAATTACTCCCCAACAAAATTGTCTTTCTAAAGAAAAAAATAAATTAATTTTTTTTAAGAAAATTGTTTTTAAATGTGAAAAAATATTTTTTAACAAACAACTAAAGGAGGGTTTCCAAAAGAGAAACAATCTGTAAACCAAAATTTAAAAAGACAACTAACAAAGGTTCCTGTAATCAGGAATACTTGTGCTTCTACTGTTTTTAAAATTTTATTCAATTTTTTGTATTTTTTTGTAGTTTTTGTTTTTTAATAATGAACAGCGCAAGGTGTGTGCCCACAGTTGCAACGTTTCGACCTATTGTGGTCTTCCTCAGGCTTGTGGCACACCTAAATAAAACCAAGGAACCAATAAAAGCAAGAAAACTGGGCTGCAAAGCAAGAGATGCTATCTCCTCAACAGCCAGAGCTCAAATGAGCCTCTGTTTCTCTTTGCTCTTTTTTATAAGGCAATGTTCATATAAAGAATAAAAACTTTTTAAACTCTTGATAAATTAACTAAATAATGAAATACAAGACAGACTTCACATTTAAGGGGTAGGTATCCTTTTCTATAGGTTGGGGTTAGGGTAAGTAAATAGGATAAGGGTTAATGAATTGTGTAAATAAGTAAAAGGTTAGGTATTAATTCAAATGGGGTTAAGGTTAAGGTTAGGCATTTATTGTAGAGGGGTTAAGGTTAGAGTAAGTATCGGGTTGGGGTTAGAATTAAGTAATTAATGGTTAGGGTTAGGCATATATTCCAATGGGGTTAGGGTTAAGCTCTAAGGGTTAGGGTTAGGCATACATTCCAGTGAGGGTTAGGGTTAGGATAAGTGTCGGGTTGGGGTTAGGATTGAGTAATTAATAGTTAGGGTTAGGCATATATTCCAGTGGGGTTAGGTTAGGGTTAGGGTTAGGGGCTAGGTTAGGGTTGGGGTTAGGGCTAGGGGTTAGGGTTGAGTTAGGGTTAGGATAAGTGTCGGGTTGGGGTTAGAATTTAGTCGTTAATGGTTAGGGTTAGGCATATATTCCAATGGGGTTAGGGTTAAGCTCTAAGGGTTAGGGTTATGCATACATTCCAGTGAGGGTTAGGGTTACGGTCAGGGTCAGGGTCAGGGTTAGGGCGAGGGGACTGATTCCTCCTCCTAAAGGAAGAGGTAGGTGCACCGTCCATCCCCCGTGTGGGCTACCTATACCTCCGGTCCCACTGGGGTGCACGGTTGTGCTGGCGCTTCCTGCCATGACGGACAACCGTCCACCCGTCCATTGTACTTTATGTCTCCAATATTTGTTTAGTTTTTATTTGTGAGAACTAAAATAATAAAATTACTCCCCAACAAAATTGTCTTTCTAAAGAAAAAAATAAATTAATTTTTTTTAAGAAAATTGTTTTTAAATGTGAAAAAATATTTTTTAACAACTAAAACAACTAAAGGAGGGTTTCCAAAAGAGAAACAATCTGTAAACCAAAATTTAAAAAGACAACTAACAAAGGTTCCTGTAATCAGGAATACTTGTGCTTCTACTTTTTTTAAAATTTTATTCAATTTTTTGTATTTTTTTGTAGTTTTTGTTTTTTAATAATGAACAGCGCAAGGTGTGTGCCCACAGTTGCAACGTTTCGACCTATTGTGGTCTTCCTCAGGCTTGTGGCACACCTAAATAAAACCAAGGAACCAATAAAAGCAAGAAAACTGGGCTGCAAAGCAAGAGATGCTATCTCCTCAACAGCCAGAGCTCAAATGAGCCTCTGTTTCTCTTTGCTCTTTTTTATAAGGCAATGTTCATATAAAGAATAAAAACTTTTTAAACTCTTGATAAATTAACTAAATAATGAAATACAAGACAGACTTCACATTTAAGGGGTAGGTATCCTTTTCTATAGGTTGGGGTTAGGGTAAGTAAATAGGATAAGGGTTAATGAATTGTGTAAATAAGTAAAAGGTTAGGTATTAATTCAAATGGGGTTAAGGTTAAGGTTAGGCATTTATTGTAGAGGGGTTAAGGTTAGAGTAAGTATCGGGTTGGGGTTAGAATTAAGTAATTAATGGTTAGGGTTAGGCATATATTCCAATGGGGTTAGGGTTAAGCTCTAAGGGTTAGGGTTAGGCATACATTCCAGTGAGGGTTAGGGTTAGGATAAGTGTCGGGTTGGGGTTAGGATTGAGTAATTAATAGTTAGGGTTAGGCATATATTCCAGTGGGGTTAGGTTAGGGTTAGGGTTAGGGGCTAGGTTAGGGTTGGGGTTAGGGCTAGGGGTTAGGGTTGAGTTAGGGTTAGGATAAGTGTCGGGTTGGGGTTAGAATTTAGTCGTTAATGGTTAGGGTTAGGCATATATTCCAATGGGGTTAGGGTTAAGCTCTAAGGGTTAGGGTTATGCATACATTCCAGTGAGGGTTAGGGTTACGGTCAGGGTCAGGGTCAGGGTTAGGGCGAGGGGACTGATTCCTCCTCCTAAAGGAAGAGGTAGGTGCACCGTCCATCCCCCGTGTGGGCTACCTATACCTCCGGTCCCACTGGGGTGCACGGTTGTGCTGGCGCTTCCTGCCATGACGGACAACCGTCCACCCGTCCATTGTACTTTATGTCTCCAATATTTGTTTAGTTTTTATTTGTGAGAACTAAAATAATAAAATTACTCCCCAACAAAATTGTCTTTCTAAAGAAAAAAATAAATTAATTTTTTTTAAGAAAATTGTTTTTAAATGTGAAAAAATATTTTTTAACAAACAACTAAAGGAGGGTTTCCAAAAGAGAAACAATCTGTAAACCAAAATTTAAAAAGACAACTAACAAAGGTTCCTGTAATCAGGAATACTTGTGCTTCTACTTTTTTTAAAATTTTATTCAATTTTTTGTATTTTTTTGTAGTTTTTGTTTTTTAATAATGAACAGCGCAAGGTGTGTGCCCACAGTTGCAACGTTTCGACCTATTGTGGTCTTCCTCAGGCTTGTGGCACACCTAAATAAAACCAAGGAACCAATAAAAGCAAGAAAACTGGGCTGCAAAGCAAGAGATGCTATCTCCTCAACAGCCAGAGCTCAAATGAGCCTCTGTTTCTCTTTGCTCTTTTTTATAAGGCAATGTTCATATAAAGAATAAAAACTTTTTAAACTCTTGATAAATTAACTAAATAATGAAATACAAGACAGACTTCACATTTAAGGGGTAGGTATCCTTTTCTATAGGTTGGGGTTAGGGTAAGTAAATAGGATAAGGGTTAATGAATTGTGTAAATAAGTAAAAGGTTAGGTATTAATTCAAATGGGGTTAAGGTTAAGGTTAGGCATTTATTGTAGAGGGGTTAAGGTTAGAGTAAGTATCGGGTTGGGGTTAGAATTAAGTAATTAATGGTTAGGGTTAGGCATATATTCCAATGGGGTTAGGGTTAAGCTCTAAGGGTTAGGGTTAGGCATACATTCCAGTGAGGGTTAGGGTTAGGATAAGTGTCGGGTTGGGGTTAGGATTGAGTAATTAATAGTTAGGGTTAGGCATATATTCCAGTGGGGTTAGGTTAGGGTTAGGGTTAGGGGCTAGGTTAGGGTTGGGGTTAGGGCTAGGGGTTAGGGTTGAGTTAGGGTTAGGATAAGTGTCGGGTTGGGGTTAGAATTTAGTCGTTAATGGTTAGGGTTAGGCATATATTCCAATGGGGTTAGGGTTAAGCTCTAAGGGTTAGGGTTATGCATACATTCCAGTGAGGGTTAGGGTTAGGATAATAGTCGGGTTGGGGTTAGAATTGAGTAATTAATGGTTAGGGTTAGGCATATATTCCAGTGGGGTTAAGTTAGGGTTAGGGGCCAGGGTTAAGGTTAGGGTTTAGGTTAGGGTTAGGGGTTAGGGTTAGGACAAGTGTCGGGTTGGGGTTAGAATTTAGTCGTTAATGGTTAGTGTTATGCATGAATTCCGAGGTTAGGGTTTAAGGGTTTAGGGTTAGGCATTTATTCTAATTGGGTAAAGGGTAGGGTAAAGTAGATAGGTTTAGGGATTCAAAGCTTGGGGTTAGGCATCCCCTCCAGCTGGGCAAGATGTGAGGCCACAGGCTGGGGCCAGTGGCGAATGGGCCGAGAGGAGGCACCCATGTCAACGAAGCCAGGACTCCCCACCACTCATGGGTCCACAACCAAACTCGGCATAATCTGACACAACGTCCGCACCCACAGTCACACTGCCATGTTCAACCCACGTGGTTCCCTGGTGCCCAAAGCAAAAATCCAATACCTTTCCCTCTTTTTCCTCTCCCAATCTGTCCAGGTAATATTTCGCTGTAAGCCTGCCATTCTTATTGCTTCCAAACCGTGAATCAGAAAATGACTAACTATAAGTGTTTCCATTTCTTTCTTGTGTTTTATGTTATAT
The DNA here is from genome assembly GCF_933228915.1 of Telmatherina bonti. Lineage (NCBI taxonomy): Eukaryota > Metazoa > Chordata > Actinopteri > Atheriniformes > Telmatherinidae > Telmatherina > Telmatherina bonti. The sequence continues at coordinate 39,267,697 of NC_136610.1, read as the reverse complement.
CAATGTTGTATCATTCGTGTTGACAATGTGTTTCTGGTTTCTCCAACATATTTAATACCGCAAGTCTTGCAAAAAATAACATAGACACAATTTTTTGATCTTGGGGTGAAACCTTGTTGGATTCGGAACACAGCCTTTTCCCTATTGCCCTTTATGAATTTTAACCGGGAAAACTGTGTATTCAGCTTTTGTGGCCTTTCTGAGGACAAGGATGTTAATTTGGCCTGGACCAAGATGTCCCTCAGATTTTTGTTCCTTTTATAAGCCGAAATGACTCGAGTCCGGAAAAAAATCCGTGTTGCCCAAGATGGCTCCAAAATTTGACCTGAATTTGCTATTAAGAATTTTGTTTGTGGATGTATATGTTGTAATAAGAGGGATGATCTTACTCCTGTCTTTCTCCTTTGTCTCTTGAAAAGTTTTAAAACAATGTCTCAGGAAGGATCTAGAATAACCCCTTTTCCTTAAGGCCTTGAACAAAATGTGTACTGCTTCTTCAAAATAATCCTGTCTTGTACAAATTCGCTTAAATCGAAGTAACTGTGATTTTACAATTCCTTTAAATGTATGCTTGGGATGAAAACTTTGTTTGTGAAGCAGAGCATGAGTATCGGTAGTTTTAAAGTGTACTTTGACATCCAATCTAAAATCTTGAAAAAACTCCGGACCTTTTAGGACCGTCGTGTTCAAAAAGTCAATAGAATTTTCCTGAATCTCCGCTTTCAGTTTGATTGACGAGTCATGGGAATTTAAAACTTGCACAAATTCTTTGAACTCTTGTTTTGATCCCATCCGAATTCCCCAAATATCGTCCAAATAACGTAAATAATATTTCGGTTTCTTTTTACATTTTGAAATTGCTTCCCGTTCCCAATTTGCCATAAAAATATTGGCATATGCCGGTGCAAACTTTTTGCCCATTGCCGTCCCTTTAATCTGTAAATAAAACCTTCCATCGAACATAAAGTCATTCCTTGTCAAATTTATTTCAAGCAATTGTAGCAATTCTGCATCTGGTCTTTTTGGATCAGGAGTTTCCTCAAAGGCTTTCCGTATACAATCAATACCTGCCTGAATTGGGATATTCGTATAGAGGTTCTCGACATCCATTGAAAAGAAATAAAATTTAGATGGGATCCTTAAAGTACGTACTATTTCCACAAAATGATATGTATCTCTGACATAGGAAGGGTGCTGAGTGGATAGTGGATTTAAATAATGATCTAGAAATTCCGTTGTAAAATAAGTCTCGCTCCCACAATCAGAGACAATAGGTCTCCCAGGGGGTATCTCAAACGGAACCGTCCAGGTGTTTGGATCCTTATGAATTTTCGGTAAGATGTAAAATCGTCTCTCTCTTGGTTCTGAACCACCAATCAAATATTGTCTTTGTCTGGAATTAATGAATTTGTCCTTTTTTAACCTATCAGTTATTTTAGTTATCATGGGAATAGTGTCCATATAAATGGGTTTTTGTAGTTTCTTATAATACACTGTATCATTTAGTTGCCATTCCACCTCCAGCGTATATTGTCTCCGGCTCATGATGACAACTGCCGATCCTTTGTCGGCAGGCTTTATCACTGTATGTTTCATATGTTGTAAATCTCGTAATGCTTTGATCTCTGCCAATGAAATATTGTACTTCTCCTTGTGTTGTCTGTAATGGTTTTTAAAAACTTCCCAGTCCTTATCTATTAAAATGTTTATCTCTGGTGGCAACAATTCTAATGCTGGCGTCCACATTGATGGACCCATAAAGGGCAATATTGTTTGTGGTTTTGAATTTTTGTAATATGCCGCTAATTTGATTTTTCGATGATAATTTTGCATTTCCAATTGTATTTGAGATTTCTGATCCCTACCTATGTCTAGAGCTGGAATAAATGTCAATCCCTTCCTTAAGAGCTCATATTGGGGTCTGGTAACTCTGAAATTCTTATCCAGAACCACAACATCTCCTGCATTAAAGGACTGCATTCCATCTCCCCCCTCCTGTTCCAGATTCAGGGGGTGATGGAGTTTAACACTCTCATCCAATGGTCAAACATGTCCCTACCAGTTTCAGAGGTCCAATGCACGTCATCTGCCTCTGTGTGGAATCTGTCATGAGGCAGGAGAGGAATAAAGGGCATATTCCTCTCAATGTGGTCATTTAAGACCTGAAGATTCTCCCTTTCATCATCAGGGAGCTCTGATGAAAAATTCACCACTGGATGCTGATCCTCTTGATCAGTCATCGTAGCCACAGAAATCCCAACTGGAACTCGCTGCAGGGAGACCTGTTGTCTAGCTGGGATCTGATTGCTGTCATCCGTCATTGTAGCTGTTGAGGTCCCTACTGTCCTTGCAGGTAGTTCCTCCTGCTGGACCACGACTGCAATGTGCTGTGATGTCTGAGCCCGGTCAGTGTCCCTATTGTCTGCCCTGTCTGTGACAAGGGCTTCAGCATGGTCAATCACGTCCTGAGAAATTCTTGACAGATTTCGTTTCGCCCAACGTACTGCCACTTCAAAGGCTGTTTTCCAGTCTGGAGTCAAGATGGGAGGCAGTTCCCCCAAAAGTTCTTCCAGACCCATTTCGTAATGCTCAGTTAAAATCAGGTACGTGGTATGACCCCAATTCTTTGCATTGCCAGCGATCAAATCCAGTGTTCTCTCAGTGGGTACAGCTGGTTTGATCATTCCAGAAAGCAGTTTCACCATCCTAGAAATCATTTTGGGTTGTGGTTTCCCAGGTTCTGGGGCCACATTACGGAGGTGGTGGACTGTTTTGATCACTGCATGAAATTTGCGGACCAATCTCCCGAATTGGGGGTCTGCTGGTTACAGCCTAACCTCTGACCCTCTAGCCCATGGAGAACCACGTCTCTGGGCTGGTCGTGGGTAAGCTTGGCAGACCACCTCAGCAAAAGAGCATGACCGGCGGCCAGTGTACCGGAAGTTCCGAGGGAGAGGTACTGGCCGGCTAGGGCGAGGGGACTGATTCCTCCTCCTAAAGGAAGAGGTAGGTGCACGGTCCATCCCCCGTGTGGGCTACCTATACCTCCGGTCCCACTGGGGTGCACGGTTGTGCTGGCGCTTCCTGCCATGACGGACAACCGTCCACCCGTCCATAGTACTTAAAGTCTCCAATATTTGTTTAGATTTTATTTGTGAGAACTAAAATAATGAAATTACTCCCCAACAAAATTGTTTTTTTAAAGAAAAAAATAAATTAATTTTTTAAAAAAAGGGGAGGGGGGGGGGGGGGGGGGGGTTAGGGGGTTAGGGTTAGGGTGAGGGTCAGGGTCAGGGTAGCTACTCAGCGATCTCCCAGTGGCTTCTCCCCGTCTCTGTTTTCTGAGCTCATCTGTTCTCACACCTGATCATTTATCTCCATTTGGAGCGACACAAAGTTCAACCTGCTCTTCATCCTTCTTTCCTTCTGTCTGCGTCATTTCTCTGCTGTCTTCAGTCTTCCTGCTGGTTCTTCACGTGGTTTTAGAATAAAAAGCTTTCAGAAAGATCTCCTGGTGTCCTTTAGTTAATATGCTGCGAGTGCTGTCAGTCACAGCATCTGGATGAACTGCAGAGCTTTCATCCAGTCATCCAGTCTACTGGTTTTACTGGGAAGTTCTGGTAAAAGGCCACTCGAGTAATGCAGTCTACTGGAGATGAATGATGCAGGAGTTTTTACTGGTGCATGCAGCATAGCAGCTATGCTCACATGATATGATTGTAACCATAGACTGTATATAAAAGATGAGCGGAGCCTCCGTGACGTCACCCGTAGGTTTCTGAAGAGCTGAATTGAAGCTCAGTGGGCGGTTCCTACCATCAACATCTTGGGAGGGACATGCGCGTCGTCTCACCCGGAAAATACAAATATGGGCAAAGAGGCGGAGCTGAGAGGGGGGCTGTGAGCGTCATGGTGGATGATTGACATTGAGCGAACTCCGAGCTTTCTGTAGCTAAGAGCTAACCGAGCTAACCCGGAGATAACAGGAGCTAACCAGCTAACGGAGGTAAGCGGGCTAAAGCTAAGTCACATTGTTAACCAGCTGAAAACCGCGGTTCTTCTACGTTCTTCTGACTTTAAGCGGGAGATCGGGTACCTGTCAATCAAAAGGACACGCCCCTAAATATGTCGAACTTCGAGATTAAATTACTTTTAAACCGGCGAGTTAGAATAAAATCCCCCCCCCCCTCACAGTTGTCATGAAGGTAAACCTGACCTATTAAACCTAAAATGGATTTTTGTACCAGGCTGTAAACATGTTTATTGCTGCTGTAAACTTGTTTATTTCTGTTGTAAACATGTTTATTTTTGCTGTAAACATGTTTTTTTCTGTTGCAAACATGTTTATTTTTGCTGTTAACATGTTTACTTCTGCTGTAAACATGTTTATTTCTGTTGCAAACATGTTTATTTTTGCTGTAAACATGTTTACTTCTGCTGTAAACGTGTTTATTTCTGTTGCAAACATGTTTATTTTTGCTGTAAACATGTTTACTTCTGCTGTAAACGTGTTTATTTCTGTTGTAAACATGTTTATTTTTGCAGTAAACATGCTTATTTTTGCTGTAAACATGTTTATTTCTGCTGTAAACATGTTTATTTCTACTGTAAAGTTGGTCTTTTTAACATGGGAGTCTATGGGGATTCGCTCTGTTTTGGAGCCCCTAGTGGATGAAGGGGGAACTGCAGTTTTATGCACGTCTACATTGGCTTTACTTTTAACTGCCGGAGGTTGCTGCTTGAACGTAGCATAGCAAGATGACGGTAGAAACTCAGCTAAAAGACTCTTCCAGCATCGGCATCCAAAGAAGGAAAACATCCCTGTTCTCTTTATTTATTCCAACCATTACTTCACAAACTCCCCGCTCGGCTCCGCCCCCTCATGGTACGTGGTGGTACTGCTACATTTGCTGTACCAAGCAACGGACGTCCAACATGGACAAATAAATCCTTCTTCTGCATGGAATATTAATGGGTCTTACCTCTTAATTCTGAAGCATTTGTAAGAGTCTGACGGGCAGAATTATCCATTCAGGCCTTGCAGCTGTGAAGAAGGACTGTATTTATCTTGGGTTGTCATTTCAGACAGTAAGGAGGAAAAATGGGGCTTGTGATGAAGACTTTAACTAGTTTGTCCATGTCATCTTTCACTGAACTGTAGTTTTATCCATGCAGCCAGCAGAGTTTTGTTTAAAAAGAAAAACTAAAGATGAATTCAGGCTTTGAGAGTTCAGGTCAGGGAACTTTTTTTTACACCCGGAGGTGGAACTGCCGTCTTTATGCTGTCTGTGTCCTCGCATTTCCAGGAGATGCACGTACAAAATCCAAGCAATTTGATCAATTTCAACCCATAAAACAAAACCTGCAGGAAGTAAAAGCAGAGCTGCTGCAGGCTTTGAAAACTTCCAGCTTCTGTTGTGAAATCAGGCTTTACCTTCATCCTCCAGAGGAACAGACGAAGAGGTTCAAGGCTGAGAGCGCAGCGTGGCGTGGCGTTGTAAACCAGTCGGGAAACCCTGACACCAGTCACAGATGCTGCTTAATTATTGCAACTGCAGATCGTTTCTGATATGTGGACAGAACCTGAAGTTTGACAAGAGAAATAACGGGGTGAGGAAGGGGAAGAAAATGAGTTCAGAGGGAACAGCAAGGGAGGAAAATAAAAGATGTTGGAGGAGAGAATAAACTGTTCCAGACACTGGAGGAAACGATGGCATTGGGTTTTATCGAGCTACTTTTTCTGTGTTAACAGCAGAAACGCTTCAGTCTGACGAGGCAGCTTTGATATATTTATGAGGAAATTCAGTTGTGAAGCGAAGAGAAAGTCATCGCCAGATCTGCTCTGGAGTTTGTGAGAACACGACATAAAGGTGGCCGTTACGTTTGAAAAAGTAGAGAATGAAACTTTCATGGCTCCTGTTGAGAAATCAAGATCAAAAACCTCCAACAGATCAAAGCCGAAGACGTCAAAGGGAGAAAAAATCTGCCGCGGATGTAAATGAATTACAGGATGTGGAAGTATCAGAGATTTCATCGGACAAGACTGCAGCTGCGACAGGAAGACGAGTCAGAAACCAAACTAATGAGTCTGAAACTAAAGACTTTCGCCCAACATTTTCTCCAGATAAATTCTGCAGCGTGTCTTTAAAACCGGCGCCTTCCTGAACGGGATTGACGTCAAGTCAATGGTAATGTCGTCAAAACTGCGTCTAGTGATTTAGCAAGTTTCTTTTGTTTTTCAAAATGAGGTTGGACTTTTATTTATCGGCATCTGGGAGATCCGGAACGGACCAATCAGAGAAGGCCCCTTAGCAGCGTCACCAGAGCCGGTTGGGCCAGCATGCCTGTCGCCGCGTCGTTCAGACTTCACATTGCCACGCCCGCGTAGCGGCTAGCTAGCAGCTAGCGGCTAGCTCGGCGCAAGCTAGCAGCTAGCTAGCAGATCCTCACACTGCAGAACCAGTCCAGTAAACCAGTTCTGAACTGGTTCCTCCACATCTTTTACACATAAAACCAGTTGGAGGAGAAACTTGCAGAACTTTGAAGAGTTGAACTAGAAATGAAGCGACAACATGGAGAACCCTGGAGCAGAGTGGTGCTTCAGAGACGACTTTTTCCCGGAACGATGTGAACTTGTGTCCGTTACTGACGTTGTGTAGTGTGTGTGTGTGTGTGTGTGTGTGTGTGTGTATAGCAGCTGTCGTCTCAGGCTGTAATGGCCGAGCTGGCGACCTGCAGGCGGCCTGACAGCAACATGAATATTCATCTGGCCGTCACGCAGAACGCCGTTCTGCCGCCGCCGCGCCGTATGGACGATTAGTCAGGCCACAGCCTTCACCTCTACTGTCTCCTTCCTCCTCCAAACTTCCCTCCTCTTCATCACCGCTGCAGCTCGTCCTGCATCACATCTCCTCTGTCAGCGTTCCTCTTCATCCTCCTCATCCTCCTCCTGATTCTCCTCCTCATCCTCCTCATCCTCCTCCTGATTCTCCTCCTCATCCTCCTCCTCATCCTCCTCCTGATTCTCCTCCTCATCCTCCTCATCCTCCTCCTGATTCTCCTCCTCATCCTCCTCTTCATCCTCCTCCTGATTCTCCTCCTCATCCTCCTCCTGATTCTCCTCTTTATCCTCCTCATCCTCCTCCTCCTCCTCCTGATTCTCCTCTTTATCCTCCTCATCCTCCTCATCCTCCTCCTGATTCTCCTCTTTATCCTCCTCATCCTCCTCCTCATCCTCCTCCTGATTCTCCTCTTTATCCTCCTCATCCTCCTCCTCATCCTCCTGATTCTCCTCTTTATCCTCCTCATCCTCCTCCTCATCCTCCTCATCCTCCTCCTGATTCTCCTCCTCATTCTCCTCTTCATCCTCCTCATCCTCCTCCTGATTCTCCTCCTCATCCTCCTCTTCATCCTCCTCATCCTCCTCCTGATTCTCCTCCTCCTCCTCCTCATCCTCCTCCTCTTCATCCTCCTCATCCTCCTCCTGATTCTCCTCCTCATCCTCCTCTTCATCCTCCTCATCCTCCTCCTGATTCTCCTCCTCATCCTCCTCATCCTCCTCCTGATTCTCCTCCTCCTCCTCCTCATCCTCCTCCTCTTCATCCTCCTCATCCTCCTCCTGATTCTCCTCCTCATCCTCCTCTTCATCCTCCTCATCCTCCTCCTGATTCTCCTCCTCATCCTCCTCCTGATTCTCCTCCTCATCCTCCTCCTTTTCATCCTCCTCATCCTCCTCCTGATTCTCCTCCTCATCCTCCTCCTTTTCATCCTCCTCATCCTCCTCCTGATTCTCCTCCTCATCCTCCTCCTCTTCATCCTCCTCATCCTCCTCCTCTTCATCCTCCTCATCCTCCTCCTGATTCTCCTCCTCATCCTCCTCTTCATCCTCCTCATCCTCCTCCTGATTCTCCTCCTCATCCTCCTCATCCTCCTCCTGATTCTCCTCCTCATCCTCCTCCTCTTCATCCTCCTCATCCTCCTCCTGATTCTCCTCCTCATCCTCCTCCTCATCCTCCTCCTGATTCTCCTCCTCATCCTCCTCCTCTTCATCCTCCTCATCCTCCTCCTGATTCTCCTCTTCATCCTCCTCCTCCTCCTCCTGATTCTCCTCCTCATCCCCCTCATCCTCCTCCTGATTCTCCTCTTTATCCTCCTCATCCTCCTCTTCATCCTCCTCATCCTCCTCCTGATTCTCCTCTTTATCCTCCTCATCCTCCTCCTGATTCTCCTCCTCATCCTCCTCTTCATCCTCCTCATCCTCCTCCTGATTCTCCTCCTCATCCTCCTCCTCATCCTCCTCCTCTTCATCCTCCTCATCCTCCTCCTGATTCTCCTCCTCATCCTCCTCCTCATCCTCCTCATCCTCCTCCTGATTCTCCTCCTCATCCTCCTCATCCTCCTCCTCTTCATCTTCATCCTCCTCATCCTCTTTATCCTCCTCTTCCTCCTCTTCTTCCTCCTCATCCTCCTCCTCATCCTCCT
>NC_136610.1:39119216-39254216 GCF_933228915.1 Telmatherina bonti | reverse complement strand
GACAAAGTGGCAACATGCCTCCTCTGATTGGTCCATTCGGTCCTTCTATGTGTTCCAATGAAAAAAATCCACTTCAGTTTAATAAATAAAACTGGAAAAATCTCTGCAGGCCGTTTGGTGTGAACGTTCCCGCCGTGTTTGGACAAACTATTTGCAGTGGTGTGGAGGCCTTAAAGCAGGGGTAGCTGATGTTGGGGAGCTGGCGCCCTGCATTGGCTCCTCCTCCTGTATAGACCCCTCCCCATACATTAGCTCCTCCCCCTGTATTGGCTCCTCCCCCTCTGGTTCTGCTCCTTGCGTGATCCGAGGATTTTCTCTTTCTCGGCTGTTTAGCGGGAGGAGGCAAATAAACCGAGCCGGGTCGGGAAATCCTCCCTGCATTTTCTCAGGGTTGACCTTGTAAAACATCCTGACAGTTTGTTTCTTTGTAAATATTTGGAAAAAGATTTCTGTATCCTCCTCTGTCCAAACGCAACGCCACTTTTACCTGAAATGAACCGGTCACATGACCACCTACGTCTCGTCCGGTAACATGGAAATATGAAAAAAGTGTTTTCATTCTTTTTTTGTAACAAACTTTTATATAGTAAGTAAAGTAAGTTTTTGTTTTAATACAGTTAAGCACAATACATACTAAACAAAGTGCTTTACAGAGTTAAACATAGCATCAAGGAAAGAAAAAGAAGAGAAACACAACAATTAAAAAGACAACAAACTCAACTGAACCCGACTGACAGACATGTAATCAGTGTGTGGAGAAGGCAGAGAGAAACGGTGAGTTTTTAACTGGGACTTAAAAGCTGGAACTGAGGGGGCGCCTGATCAGTTGGTATCAGGTTCCACAGAGGGGGGGCGCCACAGCAAAAGCTCTGCCCCCTCTGCTTTCTAACCATGTCTGTGGAACATGTAAAAGCCTTGTGTCTGAGGAGCGGAGAGTCCTGGGAACTGAGTGAAGATGGAGCTAGGAAACGTACCGCGGTGACCATTTAGCACCTCAAAAACAATCAAAAGAAGCTTAAACTGAATTCTGAAAGGAACAGGGAGCCAATGCAAGGAAGCGAGACCAGGGGTGATGTGCTGGAGCTTCTTGGTGCCAGTCTGCAGCCTTGCAGCTGCATTTCGGACAAGCTGCAGCCGAGTCAGTGAGGACTAGGGAAGACCAAGGTAGAAGGAGTTCCAGCAGTCCAGCCGTGATGTTATGAAGGCAGAACAATGACTTTTTCAGGTCCTGATGCAACAGAATGGGTTTGAGTTGAGAGGACACATGACTTCTGACAGAAAGCACAAGTATTACCATCTTTAAACTTTCATTTCCCAAATGAAAGAGCAATAAAAACTGGTTTAGGGACGTTTTCTGGCCTGAAACAAGTCTCAGCGGGACTGCTGATGAGACAAAGACAGGTTCGGTTCTGACTTCAGGAGTTGTCCAGACGACAGCTGCAGGTCAGCAGGAAGAGATTTTCCAATGCAACTGATCATCTGGGTCGAGGAGTAGAAACTAAAAGCAGCTCACGCAGGACTTTCATCCTGGTGTTTTAAACGCTCTGAAACGAGCATCGTGCTCTCATCAGGGTCTCTTAGCAAGTGTCCCTCCTGTGGCCAATAAGAACACGGGATCAATAAGATGATTAGTGACGCCGGCCCTCTGATTGGTCCTTCATTAGACTGATTTGAGGTCAGTGTGTAAAAGACGGTTTGGTATCTGTTGAGATTTATTGGACGTCCATTGCACAGCGATGTTATTGGACAGGTAGGTTTATGACGAGTATCGGGGGACGCGTCCCCTAAGGGTCAGGTCTTCATGTGGAATAGATTCACGGCGCTGTTCAGCTGTTAATGGCGTCCTCATTATGGCCTTTCCATCTCCTGAGCAACGTTCCAGCGTTGGTTGTTTCAGCTGATCTGGTTGCAGAAGAGTAAAGCTGTCTGAACTGATCTGATGAAGACGGCCAACGTTTGGCGTGATGAGAAGCGTCCGTAAGACAGGCTGCTTCCATCTCGTCTGCAGCGTTTCATGCTAAACAATGTGGTCGAAGCCTGGAGACCAAGTCGTTTTGGCTTCTATTTGCTCATTTAGCTTTCCTTAAACACGGCTGTTGCCAGGCAACCCTGGCACGTCCTGTCCCTGCCTCGTCATCCCGCCGTCCACTTGCTTTGACCCTTTGGTCCGATTATATGTCCCAATCCTCCAGAAACCCCTTCATCATCGTCATCATCGCTTTTCCTCCACAGAGATTTCCTCTGCTTCTGTATGAAGACGATGATGAAGATGATGATGACGATGATGATGATGATGGAGGAAAAGCGGTTTCCCATGACAACACGTCCATCGTGTGTTTATTTGGGTTGAGGTCTTGGATAACGTCTAATGACGTCCTCATTAATGTATTCAGATGAGTTTTATTTTCATCTCGGCTGCTGAGATTTATTTATTAGTTCAACTGTTTTATGCCAGTTTTATGCTTCTTCAGTAACTTTGGACACATTTTACAATTTAATGTTTGACACAAAGGTTCATTTTAATTCCGTTTTGTTGTCCTGACAGTTCCTGAGTCGTCTCAGGACTTGTTACAGAAATAAAGAGCGTGAGAAAGAATCTGGTGACAGCGGGGAAATAAAAAGACATTTTTTAATGAGGAAAAAAACCCCGAGCAGAAGAAATATTAATGATGCTTCATGTACGCCGGTTAAAGAGCTCCTCACAGAGCCGAGCGATGACGTATGGAAGATGAAAAAATAAAACTCTTTATTCCAGAGGGACTTGACAAACATGCAAACAAGAAAGAAATTCATGTTTTCCTGCTGGTAGCGGTTCGATTTTATTCTCATCTAAAGCGCTATGATCAGCTGTCATCAGCTGGCCACGCCCATTTTCACCACTCCTGGTTGCTTAGCAACGAGCATGAGTTTGACAGCTGTCAGAGACGTTGCTAGTTACGTTGCTAATGATTTCTGACTTGGTAGCAGTGTGTTAGCGCCGGTGTTAGCGCCGGTGCTATGATCTACCTCACATTCCTGCTCTTCAAGCTGTGTGTAACACTCGCCTCCAATTGCTGCTGCGATGCTAACAGCCACATTCCCGCCGTCTCCGTCACTTTCATCTAGTTTATAATTTTTTTGTTTTTTTTTAGGAAGAAAGCTGCTAAAAGCAACGTCAAAGCTTCTACCTGTTTGTCGGCCATGTTTGTTTACAGTGAAGTCACGTTGGACTGAATCAGACTATGGAAGAATATTCTTTTCTATTCTATTCTATTCTATTCTATTCTATTCTATTCTACATTTATTACATTACTATTATACAGTATTATTTATTATACAGTATTATAACATTCTGTTAGAACAGGTGGTTGGAATTACAGGTACAGCGTTAAGCTGGTTTAAATCATATTTATCTGATAGACTTCAGTTCGTTCATGTAAATGACAAGTCCTCCTCCCAAACTACAGTAAGTCATGGAGTTCCTCAAGGTTCTGTACTTGGACCAGTACTCTTCACGCTATATATGCTCCCTTTAGGCAAAATTATTAGACAGCATGGAATAAACTTTCATTGTTATGCAGATGATACTCAGATATACTTATCCTTTAAACCAGATGAAACAAATCAGCCCAATAGGCTACAAAATTGTCTCATAGACATAAAGACTTGGATGTCTAGAAATTTTCTCCTCTTAAACTCAGATAAGACTGAAGTAATTCTCTTTGGATCTGAAAAACTCAGAGCTAAATTTTCCGGTTTTGTAATGAACCTGGATGGCATTACTTTAGCTTCCAGTGCTACAGTGAGAAACCTTGGAGTAATATTTGACCCTGACCTGTCCTTTGGCCCACATATTAAGCAGGTTACTAAAACAGCCTTCTTTCATTTACGTAATAAAGCCAAAATTAGGGACATTCTGTCTCAGAGTGATGCAGAAAAACTGGTTCACGCTTTTGTTACTTCGAGACTAGATTACTGTAACTCTCTATTACTGGGCTGTCCTAAATATGCCCTGAAAATCCTTCCGCTGATCCAGAATTCTGCAGCCAGAGTCCTGACCAGAACCAGCAGGAGAGATCATATTTCTCCAGTTTTAGCCTCTCTTCATTGGCTGCCTGTTGAATCTAGAATAGAATTTAAAATCCTTCTCCTTACATATAAAGCCCTCCACAACCAGGCACCACTATATATCAAAGACCTCATAGTTCCTTATATACCAAGCAGAGTACTTCGTTCACAGACTGCAGGCTTACTTCTGGTTCCTAGAGTCTCAAAGAGCCGAGCAGGAGGCAGAGCCTTTGGTTATCAGGCCCCTCTCTTATGGAATAAGCTCCCAGTTAGTGTTAGGGAAGCAGACACCCTCCCCACCTTTAAGACTAGGCTGAAGACTTATCTTTTTGATAAGTCCTATAGCTAGGGATGGTTAGCATCCCTTAGTTATGCTGCTATAGGTTTAGACTGCTGAGGGACATTTCCTGATACACTGAGCTTCTTTCTTTTTCTCTTTATCTCTTTCTTTTACCCCCCCCCCCCCATAACAGTGTAGCATCATTAACATGTATGTCTCCTGTCTCAGCAGGTCTCCCTGGCCGGGAGTAGCAGTTCCTGTTGTCTGTTGTCTTTCTGTCCTCTTCCCCCCACACAGCAGAGGCAGATGGCTGCCTGTCCTGAGCCGGGTTCTGCCGGAGGTTTCCTTCCTGTTAAAAGGGAGTTTTTTCCTTCCCACTGTCGCCAGTGTGCTTGCTCAGGATGGGAGATTGAGTTGGACTCAACTCAATCTGTTGGTTTCCTTATATAGGCTGTTATGAATTGGCTTTCATTATGTTTTCTCCTCTGTCTGTAAAGCATCTTGAGATGGCATTGCCGTGATTTGGCGCTGTATAAATAAAGTTAAATTGAATTGAATTGAATTATTTTTTCCATTACTCTTCTACAATATTATTTACGCAGACGCATTTATCCAAAGCGGCGTACAGATGAGAGTGAGAACAACACAAGCAGGAAATCAACCAGTAGGAACATCATAGGAAGCTGCTGGTCAGACTGGTGCGAGTCCAGTTGGACCCAGTCCTACCAGCCAGGTGTTGCCATGTGGTGCGGCCGGCTGTTTATGTTTTATGTGTTCAGAAGCTGCTCGCCACACACGGCAGGATCAGGAGAGATCGGGTGTGATCTGTACGGTGGTGAAGTCTGTGAAGGTCTGGAGAATCCGTAATGTCTCTGCTTGGCTTCATCGTCAGTAGATCAGGATGAAGATGATCCAGTAGTGTGTCGTTCACACACAGACTTCCATTGTGTGTGCGTACATGCCTGATGTTAACGTGCAGGTGAATGTGATCTCGGCCTCTCTGTGTTGTGTTTAAAGACTCACCTTTAAGTTTAGTCTGTGAACACGACGCATGAGAGTTTCCAGTCAGCGACGTCTCTAAAAGACGGTTATTTCCACCTCGTCACACACATTTGCCGTGTGATACTAACTCTAGCACACACACTGGATTACATGCATGAAAGACGTTTCTTCCCACATTGGCTCTAATGAGGCTCTGACTGAAGAACCGGTGCTTCCAGACCGGGTTTGGAACCCGCTAGGGACTCGATCCAGCAGCAGCTTCATCGTGTGTGTGCTTTGAAGTCAGGAAATCTGGATCAAACTGCAGGGTGGTTCACGCCGCCGACAGGCTGGATTCCTACATTTATTACATGTGCATTAATTTACAGGCATAAATACTTTCACTACGGAACATCTAGAACCAGGAAGAACTCTGAAAGACGTCGCTGCAGGAAGGTTTCTGGTGTCATACCGATGTACCGCGGAGCCTGGCGGTCTTCGTGAGGCGCCTGGGAGACTAAAAACTGAACGTTTGATTGATTTATGGTTTCAGACAAGCCTTCAAGAGGCGTCATCTTCCTGCAGGGCCGTAACAGAAGAGTCGGATGGGAGTTTGTTATTTTATACTCAGAGACAGAAACTAAGAATGAGGGTGAGTTTATGTTTGTGTGCAATGGAGGCGATGCTCTGTATCTGCAGGTATCAGCAGGTATCTGCAGGTATCAGCATGTATCTGCATGTATCTGCAGGTATCAGCAGGTATCTGCAGGTATCAGCATGTATCTGCAGGTATCAGCATGTATCTGCAGGTATCTGCATGTATCTGCAGGTCTGCATGTATCAGCATGTATCAGCATGTATCTGCATGTATCTGCAGGTATCAGCAGGTATCTGCAGGTATCAACAGGTATCAGCATGTATCTGCATGTATCTGCATGTATCAACAGGTATCTGCATGTATCAGCAGGTATCAGCAGGTATCTGCATGTATCTGCAGGTATCAGCAGGTATCAGCAGGTATCTGCAGGTATCTGCATGTATCAGCATGTATCAGCATGTATCTGCATGTATCTGCAGGTATCAGCATGTATCTGCATGTATCTGCAGGTATCTGCAGGTATCTGCATGTATCAGCATGTATCAGCATGTATCTGCAGGTCTGCATGTATCAGCATGTATCAGCATGTATCTGCATGTATCTGCAGGTATCAGCAGGTATCTGCAGGTATCAGCATGTATCTGCATGTATCTGCAGGTATCTGCATGTATCAACAGGTATCTGCAGGTATCAGCATGTATCTGCATGTATCTGCAGGTATCTGCATTTATCAACAGGTATCTGCATGTATCAGCAGGTATCTGCATGTATCAGCAGGTATCAGCAGGTATCTGCATGTATCAGCAGGTATCTGCATGTACCTGCATGTATCTGCATGTACATGCAGGTATCAGCATGTATCTGCATGTATCTGCAGGTATCAGCAGGTATCTGCAGGTATCAGCATGTATCTGCATGTATCTGCAGGTATCTGCATGTATCAACAGGTATCTGCAGGTATCAGCATGTATCAGCATGTATCTGCAGGTATCTGCATTTATCAACAGGTATCTGCATGTATCAGCAGGTATCTGCATGTATCAGCAGGTATCAGCAGGTATCTGCATGTATCAGCAGGTATCTGCATGTACCTGCATGTATCTGCATGTATCTGCAGGTATCTGCATGTATCAGCATGTATCTGCAGGTATCAGCAGGTATCTGCATGTATCAGCAGGTATCTGCATGTACCTGCATGTATCTGCATGTACATGCAGGTATCAGCATGTATCTGCATGTATCTGCAGGTATCTGCATGTATCAGCATGTATCTGCATGTATCAGCATGTATCTGCATGTATCTGCAGGTATCTGCATTTATCAACAGGTATCTGCATGTATCAGCAGGTATCTGCATGTATCAACAGGTATCTGCAGGTATCTGCATTTATCAACAGGTATCTGCATGTATCAGCAGGTATCTGCATTTATCAACAGGTATCTGCATGTATCAGCAGGTATCTGCATTTATCAACAGGTATCTGCATGTATCTGCAGGTATCTGCATTTATCAACAGGTATCTGCAGGTATCTGCATGTATCTGCATGTATCTGCATGTATCAGCAGGTATCTGCATGTATCAACAGGTATCTGCATGTATCAACAGGTATCTGCATGTATCAACAGGTATCTGCATTTATCAACAGGTATCTGCATGTATCTGCATGTATCAGCAGGTATCTGCATGTATCTGCATGTATCTGCATGTATCAGCAGGTATCTGCATGTATCAACAGGTATCTGCATGTATCAACAGGTATCTGCATTTATCAACAGGTATCAGCATGTATCTGCAGGTATCAGCAGGTATCTGCATGTATCTGCATGTATCTGCATGTATCAGCAGGTATCTGCATGTATCAACAGGTATCTGCATGTATCAACAGGTATCTGCAGGTATCTGCATGTACCTGCATGTATCTGCATGTATCAGCAGGTATCTGCAGGTATCTGCATGTATCTGCATGTATCTGCATGTATCAGCAGGTATCTGCATGTATCAACAGGTATCTGCATGTATCAACAGGTATCTGCATGTATCAACAGGTATCTGCATTTATCAACAGGTATCTGCAGGTATCTGCATGTACCTGCATGTATCTGCATGTATCTGCATGTATCTGCATGTATCAGCAGGTATCTGCATGTATCAACAGGTATCTGCATGTATCAACAGGTATCTGCAGGTATCTGCATGTATCAGCAGGTATCTGCAGGTATCTGCATGTATCAGCAGGTATCTGCAGGTATCTGCAGGTATCTGCATGTATCAGCAGGTATCTGCATGTATCTGCATGTATCAGCAGGTATCTGCATGTATCTGCATGTATCAGCAGGTATCTGCAGGTATCTGCATGTATCTGCATGTATCTGCATGTATCTGCATGTATCAGCAGGTATCTGCATGTATCAGCAGGTATCTGCAGGTATCTGCATGTATCTGCAGGTATCTGCAGGTATCTGCAGGTATCTGCATGTATCTGCATGTATCTGCAGGTATCTGCAGGTTACTGCAGGTATCTGCATGTATCTGCATGTATCAGCAGGTATCTGCAGGTATCTGCAGGTATCTGCAGGTATCTGCAGGTATCTGCAGGTATCTGCATGTATCTGCATGTATCTGCAGGTATCTGCAGGTTACTGCAGGTATCTGCATGTATCAGCATGTATCAGCAGGTATCTGCAGGTATCTGCAGGTATCTGCAGGTATCTGCATGTATCTGCATGTATCTGCATGTATCAGCAGGTATCTGCAGGTATCTGCATGTATCAGCATGTATCTGCAGGTATCTGCAGGTATCAGCAGGTATCTGCAGGTATCAGCATGTATCTGCAGGTATGTGCAGGTATCTGCATGTATCTGCATGTATCTGCATGTATCAGCAGGTATCTGCAGGTATCAGCATGTATCTGCATGTATCTGCAGGTATCTGCAGGTATCTGCATGTATCTGCATGTATCTGCATGTATCAGCAGGTATCTGCAGGTATCTGCAGGTATCAGCAGGTATCAGCAGGTATCTGCATGTATCAGCAGGTATCTGCAGGTATCTGCAGGTATCTGCATGTATCAGCAGGTATCTGCATGTATCAGCAGGTATCTGCATGTATCAGCAGGTATCTGCATGTATCTGCATGTATCAGCATGTATCAGCATGTATCTGCAGGTATCAGCAGGTATCTGCAGGTATCTGCATGTATCTGCAAGTATCTGCATGTATCAGCATGTATCTGCAGGTATCAGCAGGTATCTGCAGGTATCTGCATGTATCTGCATGTATCAGCAGGTATCTGCATGTATCAGCAGGTATCTGCAGGTATCTGCATGTATCTGCAGGTATCTGCATGTATCAGCAGGTATCTGCATGTATCAGCAGGTATCTGCAGGTATCAGCAGGTATCTGCAGGTATCTGCAGGTATCTGCATGTATCAGCAGGTATCTGCAGGTATCTGCATGTATCAGCAGGTATCTGCAGGTATCTGCAGGTATCAGCAGGTATCAGCAGGTATCTGCATGTATCAGCAGGTATCTGCATGTATCAGCAGGTATCTGCATGTATCTGCATGTATCTGCAGGTATCTGCAGGTATCTGCAGGTATCAGCAGGTATCAGCAGGTATCTGCATGTATCTGCAGGTATCAGCAGGTATCTGCATGTATCAGCAGGTATCTGCAGGTATCTGCAGGTATCTGCATGTATCAGCAGGTATCTGCATGTATCTGCATGTATCTGCATGTATCTGCAGGTATCTGCAGGTATCAGCAGGTATCTGCATGTATCAGCAGGTATCTGCATGTATCAGCATGTATCAGCAGGTATCTGCATGTATCTGCAGGTATCTGCATGTATCTGCATGTATCTGCATGTATCTGCATGTATCTGCAGGTATCTGCAGGTATCAGCAGGTATCAGCAGGTATCTGCATGTATCTGCAGGTATCTGCAGGTATCAGCAGGTATCTGCATGTATCAGCAGGTATCTGCAGGTATCAGCAGGTATCAGCAGGTATCTGCATGTATCTGCAGGTATCTGCAGGTATCAGCAGGTATCTGCATGTATCAGCAGGTATCTGCAGGTATCTGCAGGTATCAGCATGTATCAGCAGGTATCTGCATGTATCTGCATGTATCTGCATGTATCTGCAGGTATCTGCAGGTATCAGCAGGTATCTGCATGTATCAGCAGGTATCTGCATGTATCAGCATGTATCAGCAGGTATCTGCATGTATCTGCAGGTATCTGCATGTATCTGCATGTATCTGCATGTATCAGCAGGTATCTGCATGTATCAGCATGTATCAGCAGGTATCTGCATGTATCTGCAGGTATCTGCATGTATCTGCATGTATCTGCATGTATCAGCATGTATCAGCAGGTATCTGCATGTATCTGCAGGTATCTGCATGTATCTGCATGTATCAGCAGGTATCTGCATGTATCTGCATGTATCAGCAGGTATCTGCATGTATCAGCATGTATCTGCAGGTATCTGCATGTATCTGCAGGTATCTGCAGGTATCTGCATGTATCTGCAGGTATCTGCAGGTATCTGCATTTATGTGTGACTGCGTGCGCGAGAGATGATGATGTTTTTATATTTCTGTTTACTCCGTGGTGTAGAGACTTTTGTTTTTTTAAGTGTAGAAATAGTATTTATCACGTAAAGCACTTTGTGTTGCCTTTAGCAGGAAAAGCGCTTTTTAAAGAAAGTTTGCCTCAATGTCATTTAAAAAGTCTACAAATGTATAAAATTCATCATTTTAAATTTTAAGCCTTGAAAAGTTTTAAAAACTCCCAGATTTTCCAGATGCTTCTTCGCTGTTTTCCAGTTTGGAAGCAGGATCGTGTATGAGTAGACAACTCTGCAGGAGCTTTCATGAAACTGCAGTAAAACGGCGTAATGAGGAGTTCATGCTGCGTTTACTGTCTCTGAGGCGCTCGTGCTGCGTTCAGGGTGTCTGCAGAGTAGGTCACGTCATTACTAGGTAGTCGCCGTTCCTGTTGCTCCGTCTTGCATTGGTGACCATCTACAGATTTCAGATAAGAAATTCACAAAGTTGTTGGAGACATGTCGCCATGACAACGCCACTTAATTTAGGTAATTAGAATTAATGAACCACATATTGATACAAGCTTTTACAAACAAGCAACGTAAACAACAACAACTAGCTGCTGTTTACACAAAAAACTTTTAATAAAGACAACCAGGAGCTACAGGTGGTCCCGCAGACCACCTTTCAATCTGAAGTCTCAGGATCCTCTGGAATTCCAAGTTCCAGCTCGGAATTCCGAGGTTGCTTTGTCCGGCAAATATTTCTCTGGATCAGATCGCGACTGGGGTTCGTATGTGATGATTAACCAATAAACTTAATAAAAATTCTAATGGAAACATGTATGTTTCCAGTTTTATGCTGGCGAGGTGGTTTTCCACACGTGTCCACATAGAAGTTCATCACAACACTGGAAGAGAAACACACATTCCTGTGTCGCCAGACGGGATGTGGGCGGTCACATGACCAGGTCATTTCAGGTAAAGATGGCGGTGTGGACGGAGGAGGAGGAGACAGAAATCTTTAACAGATAACTAAAGGGAAAAATAAAACGTCCATTCTTGATGGCAGACATCAGCAAAATGCTGAGTTTTAGAAGGAATCAGAGGAGAAACAAGAGAGAAGGTCGTCGAAAAGCTGAGAGGTCATAAAAAAGAATTTTATTACCTTCATGTGCTTTCAAGACGCATTACGTAACTTTCTGACCTTAAAACTCCGCCTTCTAAACGTGTCCAATGACACAGTGACGTCTATCGTGTGTATTTCTAGAGCCGAGGCTGACAACCCGACTCTATACAACGTTTCCATCTGGGACGTGATTTTTAGCTTCACGGTATGATAAGGAACTGGATGTTCTGAACACACAACGTCGCTGAGTCAGCAAAGAAACCAGAAGATTAAAAGAGAGAAAACCAGAGTCATGGAGAGATGGTCTTCTGCTGGCTGGAGAGAGCTGACAGGTCAGGTAGGATGCAGGATGGAGGCTGGGTTAGCCGTCAGTAGGGGGCGCTGACGGGGACATGGGAAACGTCATGTAGTTTGTCACAAAGCCTTAAATATCACCGGAATTCCAAACGTTTAGCAGAGCAGCTGCTTCATGCTAGCTGATGCTCCGAGTTGCGTCCATCTGAATTGTTTTTGGATCTCTGAATCTTTAAAACCAGGTTTTTTTTTTGTTTATAATTCAGAATCTCTCGCAGCCATGAGCGTGGTTGTATGACGGCGCCGTGGAAATACGCCTGGTGGTTAAAGACGTTTATCTGGAAAAGCTTCTGACTGAGGTCCTTCTCCATACTCGTCATCCACCTTCATCTTAACAAACAGACTGAAAAACAACGTCTTCCTCAGTAATTACTCCTCACATTCATCTAGCTTCCCTGGCGGCTCCTGAACCTTCTGGTGAAGGGCTTCTCATCAGAGATCTGCTTGGATCTGTGGAGCAGTTCATTCAGGGGAGAACTCCCACCCATCTCCTCTTTCCGATAGATGTGAACTCTCTTACCCGTCTGTGTAATGAGTTCTAGTCGAGCCGTATGTTCGCTCGTTTCCCCGAAGCCCTGATCTACCTGCTGTATCAGGATCTCTGTGTGTCACAAAGAGTCTGGCTCTCCCTGGTGGGATCCACCTCCACAGCACCTATGTAGCCTTTAAAGCAGGTGCTGGGAGCTCGAGCGTCACTGAGCAACGTGTCATTACCTGGAAAAAACATCTTGAAATTCATGTATGAATGAAAACTCTGACCTTTTAACTCCAAGCCCGAGATCCAGACGAGGTGTTCACGGCTTCCCCCGTGGTCTCGTGGCAAACAGGGGTCTCCAAGTCCAGTCCTGCAGCTTTTAGACATTTCTCCAACACAGCTGAACCCTGAAAACATCAGGAGGATTAACATAGGTCCAGCCTGTCATGTCCCCTCCGTCTCCCAGTGGACAGGAACTGGTTTCTGGACTGGATTAAATCCCTTTTGGTGGATATTCTGGTGAAAACTGATTGTTTTGTACATATGTGGACAGAAAGTACCAGAGACTTTTGCTGCTTTTAGATGTAAGTAGTTCTTTATAACTTTATTTTACTAAACTAGCACAAAAGGTTTTAAAAGTAAATGTTTCTGTTTTGTTTCTAAGAGATAAAAGTTGTTTCTTCCAACATGTTTTAGAACAGAACTGTTTTCTACTCAATTTGATGTTTTTTTTGTGATTTTTCAGGTTCAGAATTTGGATACTAAACAGGATATGTGGTACATTGACGACGATCACATGACAAAGAAAGACGATGGGAAGTTAGAATGAACCTCACAATGCGATTAAGGTTATTTTTAGTTATTGATTAACCTCGTTAAAGTTATTTTACCAGCAGTAATTGTGATGGATATTGTTTAAAGTCACATAGCGTGTCCTTAGAATGCATCCTGAAATGTTTGTGTCGAGCCTTTAGTCTTTCTGTTAAGGCAAGCACCAAGACGCAGCAGTGAACATGATGGCGGATTGATTTCCAATCGTCATGAGGCAGCTGCTTATCTTGACTCAGCTTGTTTCTCCAGAGGCCTGACAGATAAGTAATCACAGGTGCAAACAGGACTGATAGTGCTAGCAGCAACCTACACAGGACCATGATCCTGAGACTGATTGAGTGTCTCTGAGATGTCTTTTCACTTTTTCATTTAAATTTAATATTATTTTATGAATACTACTTTGAAAATCAAGAAGTGGCTGTTTATCCGTCCAAAAATGTCAAGCACTTCTTTTTATGGGCTACATGATAAACACTGTTTCATTCCTTAAGGTAAAAGGTAATTTTACCTCTGCCAAATGGATTTGGCTCAGGCAGGTTCAGGCCAGATGGAGTGTTCGGACCAAACGGTAGGTTTGTGCCAGACGGCAGCTTCGGGGCAGAAGGAGGGTTTAGGACAGACAGAGGGTTCAGGCCAAACGGAAAGTTTGGTCCAGACAGAGGGTTCGGGCCAGATAAAGGGTATTGGCCAGACGGAAAGTTGGGGTTGGATGGAGGTTCAGGCAAAACAGAAAGTTTCAAGTTAAACAGAAGGTTTCAAGCCAAATGAAAGGTTCAGGTCAAATGGAAGGTTTGGGCCAGATGGAGGATTCAGGCCAGATAAAAGGGTCAGGCGAGACAGAGTGTTCGGTCCAGATGGAAGTGTGTGCCAGACGGAAGGGTTCAGGCCAGATGGAGGGTTCGGGTCAAACGGAAGGTTTCAGGTCAAACAAAAGGTTCTGTCCACATGGAAGGGGCGGGCCAGGCGGAGGGTGAGGGCCAAATGAAGGGTTCAGGTCAAACGGAAGGTTGGGGCCGGATGGAAGGTTAATGTTAAATGGAAGGTTTTGGGTTAAATTCAGGTATGGGCCAGATGGAGGTTTTGGGCCTATTGTAAGGTTTGAGGTCAAACAGAAGGTTTCAGGCCAAACGAAGAGTTCGAGCTAAGCGGAAGGTTTCAGGTCAAATGGAAGGTTTGGGCCAGATGGAGGATTCAGGCCAGATGGAAGATTTGGGTAAAATGGAAGGTTCGGTCCAGAAAGAGGGTTCCAACAAACTGGAAGGTTCTGGCCAAACTGAAGGTTTCAGGTCAAACGGAGGGGTTGGGCGAGACGGAAGGCAAGGGTCAAACAAAAGTTTTGGGCCACTTGACAGGTTCAGGCCTGATGGAGGGTTTGGGTCAGTAGGAAGGTTCAGGCTAAACAGAAGGCTTTAGGTGAAACAGAAGTTTCGGCCCAGACGAAGGGCTTTTAGTTTTAGTTTATTTAGTTTTGAACATCTGTCGGAGGGTGTGTTTACGAGAGTAGTTTGTGTGTGTGTGTGTGTTTATGGATATATGATTGATGATGACTATTACATCTATTACATATGTTATTTGTTTTTAGTTTTTTCTTTTGTTATTTATCTATTTATGTTAAATAAATGTTTCCCTATTTTTTTCATCCTATTTTCTCCCATCACATCATTTTTATTTCCATATTTCTCTGTCGGTGTTTTGGGCAGAAAAGATTTCTTCCCTTCATAACTTTCTCTTCTGCTTTGCTGTGCAGAAGTCCTGCTGATAATCCAGTAAAAAAGAAACTAGGTTAAATCCCAGTTTGATACAATCCTGATACGAAGTGAATTTATTAACTCTGTCTTCTGCTTAAAGACTTGTGTTTCAGGATAAAATATCAATTCAGGTGGTTTAAAACGAAGTCAGAGTTTTTATTTATTTTATTTGTTTTCACACTTTAACCAATAAGCAGGTCAACACATACCAGAACCCGTAACAGTTTACCTATCGTAATGTTCTACCTGCTTTAGAGAGCCCGCTCTCATCTGGATCTGGGTTCCATGCTGAGCGTTAATGGTTCCGGTTCCATGTGAAAGATAACTGGTTCCGGTTCAATGCTGGCGTTACTGGTTCCAATTCTACAATGAGTATTACCAGTTCCACGCTGGGTGTTACTGGTTCCGGTTCCATGCTGTGGGTAACTGGTTCCGGTTCCATGCTGTGGGTAACTGGTTCCGGTTCCATGCTGTGGGTAAGTGGTTCCGGTTCCATAATGTGGGTAACTGGTTCCGGTTCCATGCTGGGGATAACTGGTTCCGGTTCCACGCTGTGGGTAACTGGTTCCAGTTCCATGCTGTGGGTAAGTGGTTCCGGTTCCATACTGGGCATAACTGGTTCCGGTTCCATGCTGTGGGTAACTGGTTCCGGTTCCATACTGGGGATAACTGGTTCCGGTTCCATGCTGTGGGTAACTGGTTCCGGTTCCATAATGTGGGTAACTGGTTCCGGTACCATAATGTGGGTAACTGGTTCCGGTTCGACGCTGGGTGTTACTGGTTCCGGTTCCACGCTGTGGGTAACTGGTTCCGGTTCCATGCTGTGGGTAACTGGTTCCGGTTCCATGCTGTGGGTAACTGGTTCCGGTTCCATACTGGGGATAACTGGTTCCGGTCCCATACTGGGGATAACTGGTTCCGGTTCCTTGCTGTGGGTAACTGGTTCCGGTTCCATAATGTGGGTAAGTGGTTCCGGTTCCATGCTGGGGATAACTGGTTCCGGTTCCATAATGTGGGTAACTGGTTCCGGTTCCATACTGGGGATAACTGGTTCCGGTTCCATGCTGTGGGTAACTGGTTCCGGTTCCATATTGGGGATGACTGGTTCCGGTTCCATAATGTGGGTAACTGGTTCCAGTTCCATATTGGGGATGACTGGTTCCGGTTCCATAATGTGGGTAACTGGTTCCGGTTCCACGCTGGGTGTTACTGGTTCCGGTTCCATAATGTGGGTAACTGGTTCCGGTTCCATGCTGCGGATAACTGGTTCCGGTTCCACGCTGTGGGTAACTGGTTCCGGTTCCATAATGTGCGTAACTGGTTCCGGTACCATAATGTGGGTAACTGGTTCCGGTTCCACGCTGGGTGTTACTGGTTCAGGTTCCACGCTGTGGGTAACTGGTTCCGGTTCCATGCTGTGGATAACTTGTTCCGGTTCCATGCTGTGGGTAACTGGTTCCGGTTCCATGCTGGGGGTAACTGGTTCCGGTTCCATAATGTGGGTAACTGGTTCCGGTTCCATAATGTAGGTAACTGGTTCCGGTTCCATGCTGTGGGTAACTGGTTCCGGTTCCATACTGGGGATAACTGGTTCCGGTTCCATGCTGTGGGTAACTGGTTCCGGTTCCATGCTGTGGGTAACTGGTTCCGGATCCATAATGGGGATAACTGGTTCCGGTTCCATGCTGTGGGTAACTGGTTCCGGTTCCATAATGTGGGTAACTGGTTCCAGGACCATAATGTGGGTAACTGGTTCCGGTTCCACGCTGGGTGTTACTGGTTCCGGTTCCACGCTGTGGGTAACTGGTTCTGGTTCCACGCTGTGGGTAACTGGTTCCGGTTCCATGCTGTGGGTAACTGGTTCCGGTTCCATACTGGGGATAACTGAGTCCGGTTCCATACTGGGGATAACTGGTTCCGGTTCCTTGCTGTGGGTAACTGGTTCCGGTTCCATAATGTGGGTAACTGGTTCCGGTTCCACGCTGGGTGTTACTGGTTCCGGTTCCATGCTGGGGATAACTGGTTCCGGTTCAATAATGTGGGTAACTGGTTCAGGTTCCATACTGGGGATAACTGGTTCCGGTTCCATGCTGTGGGTAACTGGTTCCGGTTCCATATTGGGGATGACTGGTTCCGGTTCCATAATGTGGGTAACTGGTTCCGGTTCCATATTGGGGATGACTGGTTCCGGTTCCATAATGTGGGTAACTGGTTCCGGTTCCACGCTGGGTGTTACTGGTTCCGGTTCCATAATGTGGGTAACTGGTTCCGGTTCCATGCTGTGGGTAACTGGTTCCGGTTCCATAATGTGGGTAACTGGTTCCAGGACCATAATGTGGGTAACTGGTTCCGGTTCCACGCTGGGTGTTACTGGTTCCGGTTCCACGCTGTGGGTAACTGGTTCCGGTTCCATGCTGTGGGTAACTGGTTCCGGTTCCATGCTGTGGGTAACTGGTTCCGGTTCCATACTGGGGATAACTGGTTCCGGTTCCATACTGGGGATAACTGGTTCCGGTTCCTTGCTGTGGGTAACTGGTTCCGGTTCCATAATGTGGGTAACTGGTTCCGGTTCCACGCTGGGTGTTACTGGTTCCGGTTCCATGCTGGGGATAACTGGTTCCGGTTCCATAATGTGGGTAACTGGTTCCGGTTCCATACTGGGGATAACTGGTTCCGGTTCCATGCTGTGGGTAACTGGTTCCGGTTCCATATTGGGGATGACTGGTTCCGGTTCCATAATGTGGGTAACTGGTTCCGGTTCCATATTGGGGATGACTGGTTCCGGTTCCATAATGTGGGTAACTGGTTCCGGTACCATGCTGGGGATAACTGGTTCCGGTTCCACGCTGTGGGTAACTGGTTCCGGTTCCATAATGTGCGTAACTGGTTCCGGTACCATAATGTGGGTAACTGGTTCCGGTTCCATGCTGTGGGTAACTGGTTCCGGTTCCATACTGGGGATAACTGGTTCCGGTTCCATGCTGTGGGTAACTGGTTCCGGTTCCATAATGTGGGTAACTGGTTCCAGGACCATAATGTGGGTAACTGGTTCCGGTTCCACGCTGGGTGTTACTGGTTCCGGTTCCACGCTGTGGGTAACTGGTTCTGGTTCCACGCTGTGGGTAACTGGTTCTGGTTCCATGCTGTGGGTAACTGGTTCCGGTTCCATACTGGGGATAACTGGTTCCGGTTCCATACTGGGGATAACTGGATCCGGTTCCTTGCTGTGGGTAACTGGTTCCGGTTCCATAATGTGGGTAACTGGTTCCGGTTCCACGCTGGGTGTTACTGGTTCCGGTTCCATGCTGGGGATAACTGGTTCCGGTTCAATAATGTGGGTAACTGGTTCCGGTTCCATACTGGGGATAACTGGTTCCGGTTCCATGCTGTGGGTAACTGGTTCCGGTTCCATATTGGGGATGACTGGTTCCGGTTCCATAATGTGGGTAACTGGTTCCGGTTCCATATTGGGGATGACTGGTTCCGGTTCCATAATGTGGGTAACTGGTTCCGGTTCCACGCTGGGTGTTACTGGTTCCGGTTCCATAATGTGGGTAACTGGTTCCGGTTCCATGCTGTGGGTAACTGGTTCCGGTTCCATAATGTGGGTAACTGGTTCCAGGACCATAATGTGGGTAACTGGTTCCGGTTCCACGCTGGGTGTTACTGG
Organism: Telmatherina bonti; assembly: GCF_933228915.1. Taxonomy (NCBI): domain Eukaryota; kingdom Metazoa; phylum Chordata; class Actinopteri; order Atheriniformes; family Telmatherinidae; genus Telmatherina; species Telmatherina bonti. The sequence goes on along the minus strand of NC_136610.1, from coordinate 39,235,552 downwards.
TTCCGGTTCCACGCTGTGGGTAACTGGTTCCGGTTCCATGCTGTGGGTAACTGGTTCCGGTTCCATGCTGTGGGTAACTGGTTCCGGTTCCATACTGGGGATAACTGGTTCCGGTTCCATACTGGGGATAACTGGTTCCGGTTCCTTGCTGTGGGTAACTGGTTCAGGTTCCATAATGTGGGTAACTGGTTACGGTTCCACGCTGGGTGTTACTGGTTCCGGTTCCATGCTGGGGATAACTGGTTCCGGTTCCATAATGTGGGTAACTGGTTCCGGTTCCATACTGGGGATAACTGGTTCCGGTTCCATGCTGTGGGTAACTGGTTCCGGTACCATATTGGGGATGACTGGTTCCGGTTCCATAATGTGGGTAACTGGTTCCGGTTCCATATTGGGGATGACTGGTTCCGGTTCCATAATGTGGGTAACTGGTTCCGGTACCATGCTGGGGATAACTGGTTCCGGTTCCACGCTGTGGGTAACTGGTTCCGGTACCATAATGTGCGTAACTGGTTCCGGTACCATAATGTGGGTAACTGGTTCCGGTTCCACGCTGGGTGTTACTGGTTCCGGTTCCACGCTGTGGGTAACTGGTTCCGGTTCCATGCTGTGGATAACTGGTTCTCGTTCCATGCTGTGGGTAACTGGTTCCGGTTCCATACTGGGGATAACTGGTTCCGGTTCCATACTGGGGATAACTGGTTCTGGTTCCATGCTGTGGGTAACTGGTTCTGGTTCCATGCTGGGTGTTACTGGTTCCGGTTCCATGCTGGGGGTAACTGGTTCCGGTTCCATACTGGGGATAAGTGGTTCCGGTTCCATAATGTGGGTAACTGGTTCCGGTTCCATGCTGTGGGTAACTGGTTCCGGTTCCATGCTGTGGGTAACTGGTTCCGGTTCCATACTGGGGATAACTGGTTCCGGTTCCATGCTGTGGGTAACTGGTTCCGGTTCCATAATGTGGGTAACTGGTTCCAGGACCATAATGTGGGTAACTGGTTCCGGTTCCACGCTGGGTGTTACTGGTTCCGGTTCCACGCTGTGGGTAACTGGTTCCGGTTCCATGCTGTGGGTAACTGGTTCCGGTTCCATGCTGTGGGTAACTGGTTCCGTTTCCATACTGGGGATAACTGGTTCCGGTTCCATACTGGGGATAACTGGTTCCGGTTCCTTGCTGTGGGTAACTGGTTCCGGTTCCATAATGTGGGTAACTGGTTCCGGTTCCACGCTGGGTGTTACTGGTTCCGGTTCCATGCTGGGGATAACTGGTTCCGGTTCCATAATGTGGGTAACTGGTTCCGGTTCCATACTGGGGATAACTGGTTCCGGTTCCATGCTGTTGGTAACTGGTTCCGGTTCCATATTGGGGATGACTGGTTCCGGTTCCATAATGTGGGTAACTGGTTCCGGTTCCATATTGGGGATGACTGGTTCCGGTTCAATAATGTGGGTAACTGGTTCCGGTTCCACGCTGGGTGTTACTGGTTCCGGTTCCATAATGTGGGTAACTGGTTCCGGTTCCATGCTGTGGGTAACTGGTTCCGGTTCCATGCTGGGGATAACTGGTTCCGGTTCCATGCTGTGGGTAACTGGTTCCGGTTCCATAATGTGCGTGACTGGTTACGGTACCATAATGTGGGTAACTGGTTCCGGTTCCACGCTGGGTGTTACTGGTTCCGGTTCCACGCTGTGGGTAACTGGTTCCGGTTCCATGCTGTGGATAACTGGTTCCGGTTCCATGCTGTGGGTAACTGGTTCCGGTTCCATACTGGGGATAACTGGTTCCGGTTCCATACTGGGGATAACTGGTTCCGGTTCCATGCTGTGGATAACTGGTTCTGGTTCCATGCTGGGTGTTACTGGTTCCGGTTCCATGCTGTGGGTAACTGGTTCCGGTTCCATAATGTGGGTAACTGGTTCCGGTTCCATGCTGGGGATAACTGGTTCCGGTTCCATAATGTGGGTAACTGGTTCCGGTTCCATACTGGGGATAACTGGTTCCGGTTCCATGCTGTGGGTAACTGGTTCCGGTTCCATATTGGGGATGACTGGTTCCGGTTCCATAATGTGGGTAACTGGTTCCGGTTCCATATTGGGGATGACTGGTTCCGGTTCCATAATGTGGGTAACTGGTTCCGGTACCATGCTGGGGATAACTGGTTCCGGTTCCACGCTGTGGGTAACTGGTTCCGGTTCCATAATGTGGGTAACTGGTTCCGGTACCATAATGTGGGTAACTGGTTCCGGTTCCACGCTGGGTGTTACTGGTTCCGGTTCCACGCTGTGGGTAACTGGTTCCGGTTCCATGCTGTGGATAACTGGTTCTCGTTCCATGCTGTGGGTAACTGGTTCCGGTTCCATACTGGGGATAACTGGTTCCGGTTCCATACTGGGGATAACTGGTTCCGGTTCCATGCTGTGGGTAACTGGTTCTGGTTCCATGCTGGGTGTTACTGGTTCCAGTTCCATGCTGGGGGTAACTGGTTCCGGTTCCATACTGGGGATAAGTGGTTCCGGTTCCATAATGTGGGTAACTGGTTCCGGTTCCATGCTGTGGGTAACTGGTTCCGGTTCCATGCTGTGGGTAACTGGTTCCGGTTCCATACTGGGGATAACTGGTTCCGGTTCCATGCTGTGGGTAACTGGTTCCGGTTCCATAATGTGGGTAACTGGTTCCAGGACCATAATGTGGGTAACTGTTTTCGGTTCCACGCTGGGTGTTACTGGTTCCGGTTCCACGCTGTGGGTAACTGGTTCCGGTTCCATGCTGTGGGTAACTGGTTCCGGTTCCATGCTGTGGGTAACTGGTTCCGTTTCCATACTGGGGATAACTGGTTCCGGTTCCATACTGGGGATAACTGGTTCCGGTTCCTTGCTGTGGGTAACTGGTTCCGGTTCCATAATGTGGGTAACTGGTTCCGGTTCCACGCTGGGTGTTACTGGTTCCGGTTCCATGCTGGGGATAACTGGTTCCGGTTCCATAATGTGGGTAACTGGTTCCGGTTCCATACTGGGGATAACTGGTTCCGGTTCCATGCTGTTGGTAACTGGTTCCGGTTCCATATTGGGGATGACTGGTTCCGGTTCCATAATGTGGGTAACTGGTTCCGGTTCCATATTGGGGATGACTGGTTCCGGTTCAATAATGTGGGTAACTGGTTCCGGTTCCACGCTGGGTGTTACTGGTTCCGGTTCCATAATGTGGGTAACTGGTTCCGGTTCCATGCTGTGGGTAACTGGTTCCGGTTCCATGCTGGGGATAACTGGTTCCGGTTCCATGCTGTGGGTAACTGGTTCCGGTTCCATAATGTGCGTGACTGGTTACGGTACCATAATGTGGGTAACTGGTTCCGGTTCCACGCTGGGTGTTACTGGTTCCGGTTCCACGCTGTGGGTAACTGGTTCCGGTTCCATGCTGTGGATAACTGGTTCCGGTTCCATGCTGTGGGTAACTGGTTCCGGTTCCATACTGGGGATAACTGGTTCCGGTTCCATACTGGGGATAACTGGTTCCGGTTCCATGCTGTGGGTAACTGGTTCTGGTTCCATGCTGGGTGTTACTGGTTCCGGTTCCATGCTGTGGGTAACTGGTTCCGGTTCCATAATGTGGGTAACTGGTTCCGGTTCCATGCTGGGGATAACTGGTTCCGGTTCCATAATGTGGGTAACTGGTTCCGGTTCCATACTGGGGATAACTGGTTCCGGTTCCATGCTGTGGGTAACTGGTTCCGGTTCCATATTGGGGATGACTGGTTCCGGTTCCATAATGTGGGTAACTGGTTCCGGTTCCATATCGGGGATGACTGGTTCCGGTTCCATAATGTGGGTAACTGGTTCCGGTACCATGCTGGGGATAACTGGTTCCGGTTCCACGCTGTGGGTAACTGGTTCCGGTTCCATAACGTGGGTAACTGGTTCCGGTACCATAATGTGGGTAACTGGTTCCGGTTCCACGCTGGGTGTTACTGGTTCCGGTTTCACGCTGTGGGTAACTGGTTCCGGTTCCATGCTGTGGATAACTGGTTCTCGTTCCATGCTGTGGGTAACTGGTTCCGGTTCCATACTGGGGATAACTGGTTCCGGTTCCATACTGGGGATAACTGGTTCCGGTTCCATGCTGTGGGTAACTGGTTCTGGTTCCATGCTGGGTGTTACTGGTTCCTGTTCCATGCTGTGGGTAACTGGTTCCGGTTCCATGCTGTGGGTAACTGGTTCCGGTTCCATGCTGTGGGTAACTGGTTCCGGTTCCATGCTGGGGATAACTGGTTCTGGTTCCACGCTGTGGGTAACTGGTTCCGGTTCCACGCTGTGGGTAAGTGGTTCCGGTTCCATACTGGGGATAACTGGTTCCGGTTCCATGCTGTGGGTAACTGGTTCCGGTTCCATGCTGTGGGTAACTGGTTCCGGTTCCATGCTGGGGATAACTGGTTCCGGTTCCATAATGTAGGTAAGTGGTTCCGGTTCCATGCTGGGGATAACTGGTTCCGGTTCCATACTGGGGATAACTGGTTCCGGTTCCATGCTGTGGGTAACTGGTTCCGGTTCCATATTGGGGATGACTGGTTCCGGTTCCATAATGTGGGTAACTGGTTCCGGTTCCATGCTGGGGATAACTGGTTCCGGTTCCATAATGTGGGTAACTGGTTCCGGTTCCGGTTCCATGCTGTGGATAACTGGTTCCGGTTCCATGCTGTGGGTAACTGGTTCCGGTTCCATAATGTGGGTAACTGGTTCCGGTTCCATAATGTGCGTAACTGGTTCCGGTACCATAATGTGGGTAACTGGTTCCGGTTCCACGCTGGGTGTTACTGGTTCCGGTTCCACGCTGTGGGTAACTGGTTCCGGTTCCATACTGGGGATAACTGGTTCCGGTTCCATGTTGTGGGTAACTGGTTCCGGTTCCATGCTGGGTGTTACTGGTTCCGGTTCCATGCTGTGGGTAACTGGTTCCGGTTCCATAATGAGGGTAACTGGTTCCGGTTCCATACTGGGGATAACTGGTTCCGGTTCCATGCTGTGGGTAACTGGTTCCGGTTCCATAATGTGGGTAACTGGTTCCGGTTCCATGCTGGGGATAACTGGTTCTGGTTCCACGCTGTGGGTAACTGGTTCCGGTTCCATGCTGTGGGTAAGTGGTTCCGGTTCCATACTGGGGATAACTGGTTCCGGTTCCATGCTGTGGGTAACTGGTTCCGGTTCCATGCTGTGGGTAACTGGTTCCGGTTCCATGTTGGGGATAACAGGTTCCGGTTCCATGCTGTGGGTAACTGGTTCCGGTTCCATGCTGGGGGTAAGTGGTTCCGGTTCCATGCTGTGGGTAACTGGTTCCGGTTCCATGCTGTGGGTAAGTGGTTCCGGTTCCATGCTGGGGGTAACTGGTTCCGGTTCCATACTGGGGATAACTGGTTCTGGTTCCACGCTGTGGGTAACTGGTTCCGGTACCATGCTGTGGGTAAGTGATTCCGGTTCAATAATGTGGGTAACTGGTTCCGGTTCCATACTGGGGATAACTGGTTCCGGTTCCATAATGTGGGTAACTGGTTCCGATTCTACAATGAGTATCACCAGTTCCATGCTGGGTGTTACTGGTTCCGGTTCCATGCTGTGGGTAACTGGTTCCGGTTCCATACTGGGGATAACTGGTTCCGGTTCCATAATGTGGGTAACTGGATCCGGTTCCATGCTGGGTGTTACTGGTTCCGGTTCCATGCTGTGGGTAACTGGTTCCGGTTCCATACTGAGGATAACTGGTTCCGGTTCCATGCTGGGGATAACTGGTTCTGGTTCCATGCTGGGGGTAACTGGTTCCGGTTCCATACTGGGGATAACTGGTTCCGGTTCCACGCTGGGTGTTACTGGTTCCGGTTCCATACTGGGGATAACTGGTTACGGTTCCATGCTGTGGGTAACTGGTTCCAGTTCCATAATGTGGGTAACTGGTTCCGGTTCCATGCTGGGGATAACTGGTTCCGGTTCCATGCTGTGGGTAACTGGTTCCGGTTCCATGCTGTGGGTAACTGGTTCCGGTTCCATTCTGGGGATAACAGGTTCCGGTTCCATGCTGTGGGTAACTGGTTCCGGTTCCATGCTGTGGGTAACTGGGTCCGGTTCCATGCTGTGGGTAAGTGGTTCCGGTTCCATAATGTGGGTAACTGGTTCCGGTTCCATACTGGGGATAACTGGTTCTGGTTCCACGCTGTGGGATAACTGGTTCCGGTTCCATGCTGTGGGTAACTGGTTCCGGTTCCATACTGGGGATAACTGGTTCCGGTTCCATGCTGTGGGTAACTGGTTCCGGTTCCATGCTGTGGGTAACTGGGTCCGGTTCCATGCTGTGGGTAAGTGGTTCCGGTTCCATAATGTGGGTAACTGGTTCCGGTTCCATACTGGGGATAACTGGTTCTGGTTCCACGCTGTGGGATAACTGGTTCCGGTTCCATGCTGTGGGTAAGTGGTTCCGGTTCCATAATGTGGGTAACTGGTTCCGGTTCCACGCTGGGGGTAACTGGTTCCAGTTCCATGCTGTGGGTAACTGGTTCCGGTTCCATACTGGGGATAACTGGTTCCGGTTCCATGCTGGGGATAACTGGTTCCGGTTCCATAATGTAGGTAAGTGGTTCCGGTTCCATGCTGGGGATAACTGGTTCCGGTTCCATACTGGGGATAACTGGTTCCGGTTCCATGCTGTGGGTAACTGGTTCCGGTTCCATATTGGGGATGACTGGTTCCGGTTCCATAATGTGGGTAACTGGTTCCGGATCCATGCTGGGGATAACTGGTTCCGGTTCCATAATGTGGGTAACTGGTTCCGGTTCCGGTTCCATGCTGTGGATAACTGGTTCCGGTTCCATGCTGTGGGTAACTGGTTCCGGTTCCATAATGTGGGTAACTGGTTCCGGTTCCATAATGTGCGTAACTGGTTCCGGTACCATAATGTGGGTAACTGGTTCCGGTTCCACGCTGGGTGTTACTGGTTCCGGTTCCACGCTGTGGGTAACTGGTTCCGGTTCCATACTGGGGATAACTGGTTCCGGTTCCATGTTGTGGGTAACTGGTTCCGGTTCCATGCTGGGTGTTACTGGTTCCGGTTCCATGCTGTGGGTAACTGGTTCCGGTTCCATAATGAGGGTAACTGGTTCCGGTTCCATGCTGGGGATAACTGGTTCCGGTTCCATAATGTGGGTAACTGGTTCCGGTTCCATACTGGGGATAACTGGTTCCGGTTCCATGCTGTGGGTAACTGGTTCCGGTTCCATAATGTGGGTAACTGGTTCCGGTTCCATGCTGGGGATAACTGGTTCTGGTTCCACGCTGTGGGTAACTGGTTCCGGTTCCATGCTGTGGGTAAGTGGTTCCGGTTCCATACTGGGGATAACTGGTTCCGGTTCCATGCTGTGGGTAACTGGTTCCGGTTCCATGCTGTGGGTAACTGGTTCCGGTTCCATGTTGGGGATAACAGGTTCCGGTTCCATAATGTGGGTAACTGGTTCCGGTTCCATGCTGGGGGTAAGTGGTTCCGGTTCCATGCTGTGGGTAACTGGTTCCGGTTCCATGCTGTGGGTAAGTGGTTCCGGTTCCATGCTGGGGGTAACTGGTTCCGGTTCCATACTGGGGATAACTGGTTCTGGTTCCACGCTGTGGGTAACTGGTTCCGGTACCATGCTGTGGGTAAGTGATTCCGGTTCAATAATGTGGGTAACTGGTTCCGGTTCCATACTGGGGATAACTGGTTCCGGTTCCATATTGTGGGTAACTGGTTCCGATTCTACAATGAGTATCACCAGTTCCATGCTGGGTGTTACTGGTTCCGGTTCCATGCTGTGGGTAACTGGTTCCGGTTCCATACTGGGGATAACTGGTTCCGGTTCCATAATGTGGGTAACTGGATCCGGTTCCATGCTGGGTGTTACTGGTTCCGGTTCCATGCTGTGGGTAACTGGTTCCGGTTCCATACTGAGGATAACTGGTTCCGGTTCCATGCTGGGGATAACTGGTTCTGGTTCCATGCTGGGGGTAACTGGTTCCGGTTCCATACTGGGGATAACTGGTTCCGGTTCCACGCTGGGTGTTACTGGTTCCGGTTCCATACTGGGGATAACTGGTTACGGTTCCATGCTGTGGGTAACTGGTTCCAGTTCCATAATGTGGGTAACTGGTTCCGGTTCCATGCTGGGGATAACTGGTTCCGGTTCCATGCTGTGGGTAACTGGTTCCGGTTCCATGCTGTGGGTAACTGGTTCCGGTTCCCTTCTGGGGATAACAGGTTCAGGTTCCATGCTGTGGGTAACTGGTTCCGGTTCCATGCTGTGGGTAACTGGGTCCGGTTCCATGCTGTGGGTAAGTGGTTCCGGTTCCATAATGTGGGTAACTGGTTCCGGTTCCATACTGGGGATAACTGGTTCTGGTTCCACGCTGTGGGATAACTGGTTCCGGTTCCATGCTGTGGGTAACTGGTTCCGGTTCCATACTGGGGATAACTGGTTCCGGTTCCATGCTGTGGGTAACTGGTTCCGGTTCCATGCTGTGGGTAACTGGGTCCGGTTCCATGCTGTGGGTAAGTGGTTCCGGTTCCATAATGTGGGTAACTGGTTCCGGTTCCGTACTGGGGATAACTGGTTCTGGTTCCACGCTGTGGGATAACTGGTTCCGGTTCCATGCTGTGGGTAAGTGGTTCCGGTTCCATAATGTGGGTAACTGGTTCCGGTTCCACGCTGGGGGTAACTGGTTCCAGTTCCATGCTGTGGGTAACTGGTTCCGGTTCCATACTGGGGATAACTGGTTCCGGTTCCATGCTGTGGGTAACTGGTTCCGGTTCCATAATGTGGGTAACTGGTTCCGGTACCATAATATGGGTAACTGGTTCCGGTTCCACGCTGGGTGTTACTGGTTCCGGTTCCGCGCTGTGGGTAACTGGATCCGATTCCACGCTGTGGGTAACTGGTTGCGGTTCCATGCTGTGGGTAACTGGTTCCGGTCCCATACTGGGGATAACTGGTTCCGGTTCCATACTGGGGATAACTGGTTCCGGTTCCATGCTGAGGGTAACTGGTTCCGGTTCCATAATGTGAGTAACTGGTTCCGGTTCCATGCTGGGGATAACTGGTTCCGGTTCCATAATGTGGGTAACTGGTTCCGGTTCCATGCTGTGGGTAACTGGTTCCGGTTCCATACTGGGGATAACTGGTTCCGGTTCCATGCTGTGGGTAACTGGTTCCGGTTCCATAATGTGCGTAACTGGTTCCGGTACCATACTGGGGATAACTGGTTCCGGTTCCATGCTGTGGGTAACTGGTTCCGGTTCCATAATGTGCGTAACTGGTTCCGGTTCCATAATGTGGGTAACTGGTTCCGGTTCCATACTGGGGATAACTGGTTCCGGTTCCATGCTGTGGGTAAGTGGTTCCGGTTCCATATTGGGGATGACTGGTTCCGGTTCCATAATGTGGGTAACTGGTTCCGGTTCCACGCTGGGTGTTACTGGCTCGTTCCATAATGTGGGTAACTGGTTCCGGTTCCATGCTGTGGGTAACTGGTTCCGGTTCCATGCTGGGGATAACTGGTTCCGGTTCCATGCTGTGGGTAACTGGTTCCGGTTCCATAATGTGCGTAACTGGTTCCGGTACCATAATGTGGGTAACTGGTTCCGGTTCCACGCTGGGTGTTACTGGTTCCGGTTCCACGCTGTGGGTAACTGGTTCCGGTTCCATACTGGGGATAACTGGTTCCGGTTCCACGCTGGGTGTTACTGGTTCCGGTTCCACACTGGGGATAACTGGTTCCGGTTCCATGCTGTGGGTAACTGGTTCCGGTTCCATAATGTGGGTAACTGGTTCCGGTTCCATGCTGGGGATAACTGGTTCCGGTTCCATGCTGTGGGTAACTGGTTCCGGTTCCATGCTGTGGGTAACTGGTTCCGGTTCCATACTGGGGATAACTGGTTCCGGTTCCATGCTGTGGGTAACTGGTTCCGGTTCCATAATGTGGGTAACTGGTTCCGGTACCATAATATGGGTAACTGGTTCCGGTTCCACGCTGGGTGTTACTGGTTCTGGTTCCACACTGTGGGTAACTGGTTCCGGTTCCATGCTGTGGGTAACTGGTTCCGGTTCCATACTGGGGATAACTGGTTCCGGTTCCATGCTGTGGGTAACTGGTTCCGGTTCCATGCTGTGGGTAACTGGTTCCGGTTCCATGCTGGGGATAACTGGTTCCGGTTCCATAATGTAGGTAAGTGGTTCCGGTTCCATGCTGGGGATAACTGGTTCCGGTTCCATACTGGGGATAACTGGTTCCGGTTCCATGCTGTGGGTAACTGGTTCCGGTTCCATATTGGGGATGACTGGTTCCGGTTCCATAATGTGGGTAACTGGTTCCGGTTCCATGCTGGGGATAACTGGTTCCGGTTCCATAATGTGGGTAACTGGTTCCGGTTCCATACTGGGGATAACTGGTTCCGGTTCCATACTGGGGATAACTGGTTCCGGTTCCATGCTGTGGGTAACTGGTTCCTGTTCCATATTGGGGATGACTGGTTCCGGTTCCATAATGTGGGTAACTGGTTCCGGTTCCACGCTGGGTGTTACTGGTTCCGGTTCCATAATGTGGGTAACTGGTTCCGGTTCCATGCTGTGGGTAACTGGTTCCGGTTCCGGTTCCATGCTGTGGATAACTGGTTCCGGTTCCATGCTGTGGGTAACTGGTTCCGGTTCCATAATGTGGGTAACTGGTTCCGGTTGCATAATGTGCGTAACTGGTTCCGGTACCATAATGTGGGTAACTGGTTCCGGTTCCACGCTGGGTGTTACTGGTTCCGGTTCCACGCTGTGGGTAACTGGTTCCGGTTCCATTCTGGGGATAACTGGTTCCGGTTCCATGTTGTGGGTAACTGGTTCCGGTTCCATGCTGGGTGTTACTGGTTCCGGTTCCATGCTGTGGGTAACTGGTTCCGGTTCCATAATGAGGGTAACTGGTTCCGGTTCCATGCTGGGGATAACTGGTTCCGGTTCCATAATGTGGGTAACTGGTTCCGGTTCCATACTGGGGATAACTGGTTCCGGTTCCATGCTGTGGGTAACTGGTTCCGGTTCCATAATGTGGGTAACTGGTTCCGGTTCCATGCTGGGGATAACTGGTTCTGGTTCCACGCTGTGGGTAACTGGTTCCGGTTCCATGCTGTGGGTAAGTGGTTCCGGTTCCATACTGGGGATAACTGGTTCCGGTTCCATGCTGTGGGTAACTGGTTCCGGTTCCATGCTGTGGGTAACTGGTTCCGGTTCCATATTGGGGATAACAGGTTCCGGTTCCATGCTGTGGGTAACTGGTTCCGGTTCCATGCTGGGGGTAAGTGGTTCCGGTTCCATGCTGTGGGTAACTGGTTCCGGTTCCATGCTGTGGGTAAGTGGTTCCGGTTCCATGCTGGGGGTAACTGGTTCCGGTTCCATACTGGGGATAACTGGTTCTGGTTCCACGCTGTGGGTAACTGGTTCCGGTACCATGCTGTGGGTAAGTGATTCCGGTTCAATAATGTGGGTAACTGGTTCCGGTTCCTTACTGGGGATAACTGGTTCCGGTTCCATAATGTGGGTAACTGGTTCCGATTCTACAATGAGTATCACCAGTTCCATGCTGGGTGTTACTGGTTCCGGTTCCATGCTGTGGGTAACTGGTTCCGGTTCCATGCTGTCGGTAACTGGTTCCGGTTCCATGCTGGGGATAACTGGTTCCAGTTCCATGCTGTGGGTAACTGGTTCCGGTTCCATAATGTGGGTAACTGGTTCCGGTTCCACGCTGGGTGTTACTGGTTCCGGTTCCATAATGTGGGTAACTGGTTCCGGTTCCATGCTGTGGGTAACTGGTTCCGGTTCCATGCTGGGGATAACTGGTTCCGGTTCCATGCTGTGGGTAACTGGTTCCGGTTCCATAATGTGCGTAACTGGTTCCGGTTCCATAATGTGGGTAACTGGTTCCGGTTCCATGCTGGGGATAACTGGTTCTGGTTCCACGCTGTGGGTAACTGGTTCCGGTTCCATGCTGTGGGTAACTGGTTCCGGTTCCATACTGGGGATAACTGGTTCCGGTTCCATGCTGTGGGTAACTGGTTCCGGTTCCATGCTGTGGGTAACTGGTTCCGGTTCCATGCTGGGGATAGCAGGTTCCGGTTCCATGCTGTGGGTAAATGGTTCCGGTTCCATGCTGTGGGTAACTGGTTCCGGTTCCATACTGGGGATAACTGGTTCCGGTTCCATAATGTGGGTAACTGGTTCCGGTTCCATGCTGGGGATAACTGGTTCTAGTTCCACGCTGTGGGTAACTGGTTCCGGTTCCATGCTGTGGGTAACTGGTTCCGGTTCCATACTGGGGATAACTGGTTCCAGTTCCATGCTGTGGGTAACTGGTTCCGGTTCCATGCTGTGGGTAACTGGTTCCGGTTCCATGCTGGGGATAGCAGGTTCCGGTTCCATGCTGTGGGTAAATGGTTCCGGTTCCATGCTGGGGGTAAGTGGTTCCGGTTCCATGCTGTGGGTAACTGGTTCCGGTTCCATGCTGTGGGTAAGTGGTTCCGGTTCCATAATGTGGGTAACTGGTTCCGGTACCATACTGGGGATAACTGGTTCTGGTTCCACGCTGTGGGTAACTGGTTCCGGTTCCATGCTGTGGGTAAGTGGTTCCGGTTCCATAATTTGTCTAACTGGTTCCGGTTCCATACTGGGGATAACTGGTTCCGGTTCCACGCTGTGGGTAACTGGTTCCGGTTCCATGCTGTGGGTAAGTGGTTCCGGTTCCATACTGGGGATAACTGGTTCCGGTTCCATGCTGTGGGTAAGTGGTTCCGGTTCCATAATGTGGGTAACTGGTTCCGGTACCATACTGGGGATAACTGGTTCTGGTTCCACGCTGTGGGTAACTGGTTCCGGTTCCATGCTGTGGGTAAGTGGTTCCGGTTCCATAATCTGGGTAACTGGTTCCGGTTCCATACTGGGGATAACTGGTTCCGGTTCCACGCTGTGGGTAACTGGTTCCGGTTCCATGCTGTGGGTAAGTGGTTCCGGTTCCATACTGGGGATAACTGGTTCCGGTTCCATAATGTGGGTAACTGGTTCCGATTCTACAATGAGTATCACCAGTTCCATGCTGGGTGTTACTGGTTCCGGTTCCATGCTGTGGGTAACTGGTTCCGGTTCCATACTGGGGATAACTGGTTCCGGTTCCATAATGTGGGTAACTGGTTCCGGTTCCATGCTGGGGATAACTGGTTCCGGTTCCATACTAGGGATAACTGGTTCCGGTTCCATACTGGGGATAACTGGTTCCGGTTCCATACTGGGGATAACTGGTTCCGGTTCCATAGTGTGGGTAACTGGTTCCGGTTCCATAATGTGGGTAACTGGTTCCGGTTCCATGCTGTGGGTAACTGGTTCCATACTGGGGATAACTGGTTCCGGTTCCATACTAGGGATAACTGGTTCCGGTTCCATGCTGTGGGTAACTGGTTCCGGTTCCATGCTGGGGATAACAGGTTCCGGTTCCATGCTGTGGGTAACTGGTTCCTGTTCCATAATGTGGGTAACTGGTTCCGGTTCCATGCTGTGGGTAACTGGTTCCGGTTCCGTACTGGGGATAACTGGTTCCGGTTCCATGCTGTGGGTAACTGGTTCCGGTTCCATGCTGTGGGTAACTGGTTCCGGTTCCATGCTGGGGATAACAGGTTCCGGTTCCATGCTGTGGGTAACTGGTTCCGGTTCCATGCTGGGGGTAAGTGGTTCCGGTTCCATGCTGTGGGTAACTGGTTCCGGTTCCATGCTGTGGGTAAGTGGTTCCGGTTCCATAATGTGGGTAACTGGTTCCGGTTCCATACTGGGGATAACTGGTTCTGGTTCCACGCTGTGGGTAACTGGTTCCGGTTCCATGCTGTGGGTAACTGGTTCCGGTTCCATACTGGGGATAACTGGTTCCGGTTCCATAATGTGGGTAACTGGTTCCGATTCTACAATGAGTATCACCAGTTCCATGCTGGGTGTTACTGGTTCCGGTTCCATGCTGTGGGTAACTGGTTCCGGTTCCATACTGGGGATAACTGGTTCCGGTTCCATAATGTGGGTAACTGGTTCCGGTTCCATGCTGGGGATAACTGGTTCCGGTTCCATACTAGGGATAGCTGGTTCTGGTTCCATACTGGGGATAACTGGTTCCGGTTCCATACTGGGGATAACTGGTTCCGGTTCCATGCTGGGGATAACTGGTTCCGGTTCCATGCTGGGGGTAACTGGTTCCGGTTCCATATTGGGGATAACTGGTTCCGGTTCCACGCTGGGTGTTACTGGTTCCGGTTCCATACTGGGGATAACTGGTTCCGGTTCCATGCTGTGGGTAACTGGTTCCGGTTCCATACTGGGGATAACTGGTTCCGGTTCCATACTGGGGATAACTGGTTCCGGTTCCATACTGGGGATAACTGGTTCCGGTTCCATGTTGTAGGTAACTGGTTCTGGTTCCATGCTGGGTGTTACTGGTTCCGGTTCCATGCTGTGGGTAACTGGTTCCGGTTCCATAATGAGGGTAACTGGTTCCGGTTCAATGCTGGGGATAACTGGTTCCGGTTCCATAATGTGGGTAACTGGTTCCGGTTCCATACTGGGGATAACTGGTTCCGGTTCCATGCTGTGGGTAACTGGTTCCGGTTCCATAATGTGGGTAACTGGTTCCGGTTCCATGCTGGGGATAACTGGTTCTAGTTCCACGCTGTGGGTAACTGGTTCCGGTTCCATGCTGTGGGTAAGTGGTTCCGGTTCCATACTGGGGATAACTGGTTCCGGTTCCATGCTGTGGGTAAGTGGTTCCGGTTCCATAATGTGGGTAACTGGTTCCGGTACCATACTGGGGATAACTGGTTCTGGTTCCACGCTGTGGGTAACTGGTTCCGGTTCCATGCTGTGGGTAAGTGGTTCCGGTTCCATAATCTGGGTAACTGGTTCCGGTTCCATACTGGGGATAACTGGTTCCGGTTCCACGCTGTGGGTAACTGGTTCCGGTTCCATGCTGTGGGTAAGTGGTTCCGGTTCCATACTGGGGATAACTGGTTCCGGTTCCATAATGTGGGTAACTGGTTCCGATTCTACAATGAGTATCACCAGTTCCATGCTGGGTGTTACTGGTTCCGGTTCCATGCTGTGGGTAACTGGTTCCGGTTCCATACTGGGGATAACTGGTTCCGGTTCCATAATGTGGGTAACTGGTTCCGGTTCCATGCTGGGGATAACTGGTTCCGGTTCCATACTAGGGATAACTGGTTCCGGTTCCATACTGGGGATAACTGGTTCCGGTTCCATACTGGGGATAACTGGTTCCGGTTCCATGCTGTGGGTAACTGGTTCCGGTTCCATAATGTGGGTAACTGGTTCCGGTTCCATGCTGTGGGTAACTGGTTCCATACTGGGGATAACTGGTTCCGGTTCCATACTAGGGATAACTGGTTCCGGTTCCATGCTGTGGGTAACTGGTTCCGGTTCCATGCTGGGGATAACAGGTTCCGGTTCCATGCTGTGGGTAACTGGTTCCTGTTCCATAATGTGGGTAACTGGTTCCGGTTCCATGCTGTGGGTAACTGGTTCCGGTTCCGTACTGGGGATAACTGGTTCCGGTTCCATGCTGTGGGTAACTGGTTCCGGTTCCATGCTGTGGGTAACTGGTTCCGGTTCCATGCTGGGGATAACAGGTTCCGGTTCCATGCTGTGGGTAACTGGTTCCGGTTCCATGCTGGGGGTAAGTGGTTCCGGTTCCATGCTGTGGGTAACTGGTTCCGGTTCCATACTGGGGATAACTGGTTCTGGTTCCACGCTGTGGGTAACTGGTTCCGGTTCCATGCTGTGGGTAACTGGTTCCGGTTCCATACTGGGGATAACTGGTTCCGGTTCCATAATGTGGGTAACTGGTTCCGATTCTACAATGAGTATCACCAGTTCCATGCTGGGTGTTACTGGTTCCGGTTCCATGCTGTGGGTAACTGGTTCCGGTTCCATACTAGGGATAACTGGTTCCGGTTCCATACTGGGGATAACTGGTTCCGGTTCCATACTGGGGATAACTGGTTCCGGTTCCATGCTGTGGGTAACTGGTTCCGGTTCCATAATGTGGGTAACTGGTTCCGGTTCCATGCTGTGGGTAACTGGTTCCATACTGGGGATAACTGGTTCCGGTTCCATACTAGGGATAACTGGTTCCGGTTCCATGCTGTGGGTAACTGGTTCCGGTTCCATGCTGGGGATAACAGGTTCCGGTTCCATGCTGTGGGTAACTGGTTCCTGTTCCATAATGTGGGTAACTGGTTCCGGTTCCATGCTGTGGGTAACTGGTTCCGGTTCCGTACTGGGGATAACTGGTTCCGGTTCCATGCTGTGGGTAACTGGTTCCGGTTCCATGCTGTGGGTAACTGGTTCCGGTTCCATGCTGGGGATAACAGGTTCCGGTTCCATGCTGTGGGTAACTGGTTCCGGTTCCATGCTGGGGGTAAGTGGTTCCGGTTCCATGCTGTGGGTAACTGGTTCCGGTTCCATGCTGTGGGTAAGTGGTTCCGGTTCCATAATGTGGGTAACTGGTTCCGGTTCCATACTGGGGATAACTGGTTCTGGTTCCACGCTGTGGGTAACTGGTTCCGGTTCCATGCTGTGGGTAACTGGTTCCGGTTCCATACTGGGGATAACTGGTTCCGGTTCCATAATGTGGGTAACTGGTTCCGATTCTACAATGAGTATCACCAGTTCCATGCTGGGTGTTACTGGTTCCGGTTCCATGCTGTGGGTAACTGGTTCCGGTTCCATACTGGGGATAACTGGTTCCGGTTCCATAATGTGGGTAACTGGTTCCGGTTCCATGCTGGGGATAACTGGTTCCGGTTCCATACTAGGGATAGCTGGTTCCGGTTCCATACTGGGGATAACTGGTTCCGGTTCCATACTGGGGATAACTGGTTCCGGTTCCATGCTGGGGATAACTGGTTCCGGTTCCATGCTGGGGGTAACTGGTTCCGGTTCCATATTGGGGATAACTGGTTCCGGTTCCACGCTGGGTGTTACTGGTTCCGGTTCCATACTGGGGATAACTGGTTCCGGTTCCATGCTGTGGGTAACTGGTTCCGGTTCCATAATGTGGGTAACTGGTTCCGGTTCCATGCTGGGAATAACTGGTTCCGGTTCCATGCTGTGGGTAACTGGTTCCGGTTCCATGCTGTGGGTAACTGGTTCCGGTTCCATGCTGGGGATAACAGGTTCCGGTTCCATGCTGTGGGTAACTGGTTCCGGTTCCATGCTGGGGGTAAGTGGTTCCGGTTCCATGCTGTGGGTAACTGGTTCCGGTTCCATGCTGTGGGTAAGTGGTTCCGGTTCCATAATGTGGGTAACTGGTTCCGGTTCCATACTGGGGATAACTGGCTCTGGTTCCATAATGTGGGTAACTCATTCCGGTTCCATGCTGTGGGTAAGTGGTTCCGGTTCCATAATGTGGGTAACTGGTTCCGGTTCCATACTGGGGATAACTGGTTCCGGTTCCATAATGTGGGTAACTGGTTCCGATTCTACAATGAGTATCACCAGTTCCATGCTGGGTGTTACTGGTTACTGGTTCCATGCTGTGGGTAACTGGTTCCGGTTCCATTCTGGGGATAACTGGTTCCGGTTCCATAATGTGGGTAACTGGTTCCGGTTCCATGCTGTGGGTAAGTGGTTCCGGTTCCATACTGGGGATAACTGGTTCCGGTTCCATATTGTGGGTAACTGGTTCCGATTCTACAATGAGTATCACCAGTTCCATGCTGGGTGTTACTGGTTCCGGTTCCATGCTTTGGGTAACTGGTTCCGGTTCCATACTGGGGATAACTGGTTCCGGTTCCATAATGTGGGTAACTGGTTCCTGTTCCATGCTGGGGATAACTGGTTCCGGTTCCATACTAGGGATAACTGGTTCCGGTTCCATACTGGGGATAACTGGTTCCGGTTCCATACTGGGGATAACTTGTTCCGGTTCCATGCTGTGGGTAACTGGTTCCGGTTCCATGCTGGGGATAACAGGTTCCGGTTCCATGCTGTGGGTAACTGGTTCCGGTTCCATGCTGGGGGTAATTGGTTCCGGTTCCATAATGTGGGTTACTGGTTCCGGTTCCATACTGGGGATAACTGGTTCTGGTTCCACGCTGTGGGTAACTGGTTCCGGTTCCATGCTGTGGGTAAGTGGTTCCGGTTCCATAATGTGGGTAACTGGTTCCGGTTCCATACTGGGGATAACTGTTTCCGGTTCCACGCTGTGGGTAACTGGTTCCGGTTCCATGCTGTGGGTAAGTGGTTCCGGTTCCATACTGGGGATAACTGGTTCCGGTTCCATAATGTGGGTAACTGGTTCCGATTCTACAATGAGTATCACCAGTTCCATGCTGGGTGTTACTGGTTCCGGTTCCATGCTGTGGGTAACTGGTTCCGGTTCCATACTGGGGATAACTGGTTCCGGTTCCATAATGTGGGTAACTGGTTCCGGTTCCATGCTGGGGATAACTGGTTCCGTTTCCATACTAGGGATAACTGGTTCCGGTTCCATACTGGGGATAACTGGTTCCGGTTCCATACTGGGGATAACTGGTTCCGGTTCCATGCTGGGGATAACTGGTTCCGGTTCCATAATGTGGGTAACTGGTTCCGGTTCCATGCTGGGGATAACTGGTTCCGGTTCCATGCTGGGGATAACTGGTTCCGGTTCCATGCTGGGGGTAACTGGTTCCGGTTCCATACTGGGGATAACTGGTTCCGGTTCCACGCTGGGTGTTACTGGTTCCGGTTCCATACTGGGGATAACTGGTTCCGGTTCCATGCTGTGGGTAACTGGTTCCGGTTCCATAATGTGGGTAACTGGTTCCGGTTCCATGCTGGGGATAACTGGTTCCGGTTCCATGCTGTGGGTAACTGGTTTCGGTTCCATGCTGTGGGTAACTGGTTCCGGTTCCATGCTGGGGATAACAGGTTCCGGTTCCATGCTGTGGGTAACTGGTTCCGGTTCCATGCTGGGGGTAAGTGGTTCCGGTTCCATGCTGGGGGTAACTGGTTCCAGTTCCATGCTGTGGGTAAGTGGTTCCGGTTCCATAATGTGGGTAACTGGTTCCGGTTCCATACTGGGGATAACTGGTTCCGGTTCCACGCTGTGGGTAACTGGTTCCGGTTCCATGCACTGGGTAAGTGGTTCCGGTTCCATAATGTGGGTAACTGGTTCCGGTTCCATACTGGGGATAACTGGTTCCGGTTCCACAATGTGGGTAACTGGTTCCGATTCTACAATGAGTATCACCAGTTCCATGCTGGGTGTTACTGGTTCCGGTTCCATGCTGTGGGTAACTGGTTCCGGTTCCATACTGGGGATAACTGGTTCCGGTTCCATAATGTGGGTAACTGGTTCCGGTTCCATACTGGGGATAACTGGTTCCGGTTCCACGCTGTGGGAAACTGGTTAGGGTTCCATGCACTGGGTAAGTGGTTCCGGTTCCATAATGTGGGTAACTGGTTCCGGTTCCATACTGGGGATAACTGGTTCCGGTTCCATAATGTGGGTAACTGGTTCCGATTCTACAATGAGTATCACCAGTTCCATGCTGGGTGTTACTGGTTCCGGTTCCATGCTGTGGGTAACTGGTTCCGGTTCCATACTGGGGATAACTGGTTCCGGTTCCATACTGGGGATAACTGGTTCCGGTTCCATAATGTGGGTAACTGGTTCCGGTTCCATGCTGTGGGTAACTGGTTCCGGTTCCATAATGTGGGTAACTGGTTCCGGTTCCATGCTGTGGATAACTCGTTCCGGTTCCATACTGGGGATAACTGGTTCCGGTTCCATAATGTGGGTAACTGGTTCCGGTTCCATGCTGTGGGTAACTGGTTCCGGTTCCATAATGTGCGTAACTGGTTCCGGTTCCATGCTGTGGATAACTCGTTCCGGTTCCATACTGGGGATAACTGGTTCCGGTTCCATGCTGGGGATAACAGGTTCCGGTTCCATGCTGTGGGTAACTGGTTCCGGTTCCATGCTGGGGGTAAGTGGTTCCGGTTCCATGCTGTGGGTAACTGGTTCCGGTTCCATGCTGTGGGTAAGTGGTTCCGGTTCCATAATGTGGGTAAGTGGTTCCGGTTCCATAATGTTGGTAACTGGTTCCGGTTCCATACTGGGGATAACTGGTTCCGGTTCCACGCTGTGGGTAACTGGTTCCGGTTCCATGCTGTGGGTAAGTGGTTCCGGTTCCATACTGGGGATAACTGGTTCCGGTTCCATAATGTGGGTAACTGGTTCCGATTCTACAATGAGTATCACCAGTTCCATGCTGGGTGTTACTGGTTCCGGTTCCATGCTGTGGGTAACTGGTTCCGGTTCCATACTGGGGATAACTGGTTCCGGTTCCATAATGTGGGTAACTGGTTCCGGTTCCATGCTGGGGATAACTGGTTCCGGTTCCATGCTGTGGGTAACTGGTTCCGGTTCCATACTGGGGATAACAGGTTCCGGTTCCATGCTGTGGGTAACTGGTTCCGGTTCCATGCTGTGGGTAAGTGGTTCCGGTTCCATAATGTGGGTAACTGGTTCCGGTTCCATACTGGGGATAACTGGTTCTGGTTCCACGCTGTGGGTAACTGGTTCCGGTTCCATGCTGTGGGTAAGTGGTTCCGGTTCCATAATGTGGGTAACTGGTTCCGGTTCCATACTGGGGATAACTGGTTCCGGTTCCATAATGTTGGTAACTGGTTCCGATTCTACAATGAGTATCACCAGTTCCATGCTGGGTGTTACTGGTTCCGGTTCCATGCTGTGGGTAACTGGTTCCGGTTCCATACTGGGGATAACTGGTTCCGGTTCCATAATGTGGGTAACTGGTTCCGGTTCCATGCTGGGGATAACTGGTTCCGGTTCCATGCTGGGTGTTACTGGTTCCGGTTCCATGCTGTGGGTAACTGGTTCCGGTTCCATACTGAGGATAACTGGTTCCGGTTCCATGCTGGGGATAACTGGTTCCGGTTCCATACTGGGGATAACTGGTTCCGATTCCATACTGGGGATAACTGGTTCCGATTCCATACTGGGGATAACTGGTTCCGGTTCCATGCTGTGGGTAACTGGTTCCGGTTCCATAATGTGGGTAACTGGTTCCGGTTCCACGCTGTGGGTAACTGGTTCCGGTTCCATATTGTGCGTAACTGGTTCCGGTACCATAATGTGGGTAACTGGTTCCGGTTCCACGCTGGGTATTACTGGTTCCGTTTCCATGCTGTGGGTAACTGGTTCCGGTTCCATAATGAGGGTAACTGGTTCCGGTTCCATGCTGGGGATAACTGGTTCCGGTTCCATAATGTGGGTAACTGGTTCCGGTTCCATAATGTGGGTAACTGGTTCCGGTTCCATGCTGGGGATAACTGGTTCTGGTTCCACGCTGTGGGTAACTGGTTCCGGTTCCATGCTGTGGGTAAGTGGTTCCGGTTCCATACTGGGGATAACTGGCTCCGGTTCCATGCTGTGGGTAACTGGTTCCGGTTCCACGCTGTGGGTAACTGGTTCCGGTTCCATGCTCGGGATAACAGGTTCCGGTTCCATGCTGTGGGTAACTGGATCCGGTTCCATGCTGTGGGTAACTGGGTCCGGTTCCATAATGTGGGTAACTGGTTCCGGTTCCATGCTGGGGATAACTGGTTCCGGTTCCATACTGGGGATAACTGGTTCCGATTCCATACTGGGGATAACTGGTTCCGGTTCCATGCTGTGGGTAACTGGTTCCGGTTCCATAATGTGGGTAACTGGTTCCGGTTCCAATGCTGGGGATAACTGGTTCCGGTTCCATAATGTGGGTAACTGGTTCAGGTTCCATGCTGGGGATAACTGGTTCCGGTTCCATGCTGTGGGTAACTGGTTCCGGTTCCATAATGTGAGTAACTGGTTCCGGTTCCATGCTGGGGATAACTGGTTCCGGTTCCATAATGTGGGTAACTGGTTCCGGTTCCATAATGTGGGTAAGTGGTTCCGGTTCCATAATGTGGGTAACTGGTTCCGGTTCCATACTGGGGATAACTGGTTCCGGTTCCACGCTGGGTGTTACTGGTTCCGGTTCCACGCTGTGGGTAACTGGTTCCGGTTCCACGCTGTGGGTAACTGGTTCCGGTTCCATGCTGTGGGTAACTGGTTCCGGTTCCATACTGGGGATAACTGGTTCCGGTTCCATGCTGTGGGTAACTGGTTCCGGTTCCATAATGTGCGTAACTGGTTCCGGTACCATAATGTGGGTAACTGGTTCCGGTTCCACGCTGGGTGTTACTGGTTCCGGTTCCACGCTGTGGGTAACTGGTTCCGGTTCCATGCTGTGGGTAACTGGTTCCGGTTCCATACTGGGGATAACTGGTTCCGGTTCCATGCTGTGGGTAAGTGGTTCCGGTTCCATAATGTGGGTAACTGGTTCCGGTTCCATACTGGGGATAACTGGTTCCGGTTCCATAATGTGGGTAAGTGGTTCCGGTTCCATGCTGGGGATAACTGGTTCCGGTTCCATACTGGGGATAACTGGTTCCGGTTCCATGCTGTGGGTAACTGGTTCCGGTTCCATATTGGGGATGACTGGTTCCGGTTCCATAATGTGGGTAACTGGTTCCGGTTCCACGCTGTGGGTAACTGGTTCCGGTTCCATATTGTGCGTAACTGGTTCCGGTACCATAATGTTGGTAACTGGTTCCGGTTCCACGCTGGGTATTACTGGTTCCGGTTCCACGCTGTGGGTAACTGGTTCCGGTTCCATGTTGTGGGTAACTGGTTCTGGTTCCATGCTGGGTGTTACTGGTTCCGGTTCCATGCTGTGGGTAACTGGTTCCGGTTCCATAATGAGGGTAACTGGTTCCGGTTCCATAATGTGGGTAACTGGTTCCGGTTCCATGCTGGGGATAACTGGTTCCGGTTCCATAATGTGGGTAACTGGTTCCGGTTCCATGCTGGGGATAACTGGTTCCGGTTCCATAATGTGACTAACTGGTTCCGGTTCCATACTGGGGATAACTGGTTCCGGTTCCATGCTGTGGGTAACTGGTTCCTGTTCCATGCTGGGGATAACTGGTTCCGGTTCCATGCTGTGGGTAACTGGTTCCGGTTCCATAATGTGCGTAACTGGTTCCGGTACCATAATGTGGGTAACTGGTTCCGGTTCCACGCTGGGTGTTACTGGTTCCGGTTCCACGCTGTGGGTAACTGGTTCCGGTTCCATGCTGTGGGTAACTGGTTCCGGTTCCATGCTGTGGGTAACTGGTTCCGGTTCCATACTGGGGATAACTGGTTCCGGTTCCATACTGGGGATAACTGGTTCTGGTTCCATGCTGGGTGTTACTGGTTCCGGTTCCATGCTGTGGGTAACTGGTTCCGGTTCCATAATGTGGGTAACTGGTTCCGGTTCCATGCTGGGGATAACTGGTTCCGGTTCCATAATGTGGGTAACTGGTTCCGGTTCCATACTGGGGATAACTGGTTCCGGTTCCATGCTGTGGGTAACTGGTTCCGGTTCCATAATGTGGGTAACTGGTTCCGGTTCCATGCTGGGGATAACTGGTTCCGGTTCCACGCTGTGGGTAACTGGTTCCGGTTCCATATTGTGCGTAACTGGTTCCGGTACCATAATGTGGGTAACTGGTTCCGGTTCCACGCTGGGTATTACTGGTTCCGGTTCCACGCTGTGGGTAACTGGTTCCGGTTCCATGTTGTGGGTAACTGGTTCTGGTTCCATGCTGGGTGTTACTGGTTCCGGTTCCATGCTGTGGGTAACTGGTTCCGGTTCCATAATGAGGGTAACTGGTTCCGTTTCCATGCTGGGGATAACTGGTTCCGGTTCCATAATGTGGGTAACTGGTTCCGGTTCCATAATGTGGGTAACTGGTTCCGGTTCCATGCTGGGGATAACTGGTTCTGGTTCCACGCTGTGGGTAACTGGTTCCGGTTCCATGCTGTGGGTAAGTGGTTCCGGTTCCATACTGGGGATAACTGGTTCCGGTTCCATGCTGTGTGTAACTGGTTCTGGTTCCATGCTGGGGATAACTGGTTCCGGTTCCATGCTGTGGGTAACTGGTTCCGGTTCCATAATGTGCGTAACTGGTTCCGGTACCATAATGTGGGTAACTGGTTCCGGTTCCACGCTGGGTGTTACTGGTTCCGGTTCCACGCTGTGGGTAACTGGTTGCGGTTCCATACTGGGGATAACTGGTTCCGTTTCCATGCTGTGGGTAACTGGTTCCGGTTCCATAATGTGAGTAACTGGTTCCGGTTCCATGCTGGGGATAACTGGTTCCGGTTCCATAATGTGGGTAACTGGTTCCGGTTCCATGCTGGGGATAACTGGTTCCGGTTCCATAATGTGACTAACTGGTTCCGGTTCCATACTGGGGATAACTGGTTCCGGTTCCATGCTGTGGGTAACTGGTTCCTGTTCCATGCTGGGGATAACTGGTTCCGGTTCCATGCTGTGGGTAACTGGTTCCGGTTCCATAATGTGCGTAACTGGTTCCGGTACCATAATGTGCGTAACTGGTTCCGGTACCATAATGTGGGTAACTGGTTCCGGTTCCACGCTGGGTGTTACTGGTTCCGGTTCCACGCTGTGGGTAACTGGTTCCGGTTCCATGCTGTGGGTAACTGGTTCCGGTTCCATACTGGGGATAACTGGTTCTGGTTCCATGCTGGGTGTTACTGGTTCCGGTTCCATGCTGTGGGTAACTGGTTCCGGTTCCATAATGTGGGTAACTGGTTCCGGTTCCATGCTGGGGATAACTGGTTCCGGTTCCATAATGTGGGTAACTGGTTCCGGTTCCATACTGGGGATAACTGGTTCCGGTTCCATGCTGTGGGTAACTGGTTCCGGTTCCATAATGTGGGTAACTGGTTCCGGTTCCATGCTGGGGATAACTGGTTCTGGTTCCACGCTGTGGGTAACTGGTTCCGGTTCCATATTGTGCGTAACTGGTTCCGGTACCATAATGTGGGTAACTGGTTCCGGTTCCACGCTGGGTATTACTGGTTCCGGTTCCACGCTGTGGGTAACTGGTTCCGGTTCCATGTTGTGGGTAACTGGTTCTGGTTCCATGCTGGGTGTTACTGGTTCCGGTTCCATGCTGTGGGTAACTGGTTCCGGTTCCATAATGTGGGTAACTGGTTCCGGTTCCATGCTGGGGATAACTGGTTCCGGTTCCACGCTGTGGGTAACTGGTTCCGGTTCCATATTGTGCGTAACTGGTTCCGGTACCATAATGTGGGTAACTGGTTCCGGTTCCACGCTGGGTATTACTGGTTCCGGTTCCACGCTGTGGGTAACTGGTTCCGGTTCCATGTTGTGGGTAACTGGTTCTGGTTCCATGCTGGGTGTTACTGGTTCCGGTTCCATGCTGTGGGTAACTGGTTCCGGTTCCATAATGAGGGTAACTGGTTCCGTTTCCATGCTGGGGATAACTGGTTCCGGTTCCATAATGTGGGTAACTGGTTCCGGTTCCATAATGTGGGTAACTGGTTCCGGTTCCATGCTGGGGATAACTGGTTCTGGTTCCACGCTGTGGGTAACTGGTTCCGGTTCCATGCTGTGGGTAAGTGGTTCCGGTTCCATACTGGGGATAACTGGTTCCGGTTCCATGCTGTGTGTAACTGGTTCTGGTTCCATGCTGGGGATAACTGGTTCCGGTTCCATGCTGTGGGTAACTGGTTCCGGTTCCATAATGTGCGTAACTGGTTCCGGTACCATAATGTGGGTAACTGGTTCCGGTTCCACGCTGGGTGTTACTGGTTCCGGTTCCACGCTGTGGGTAACTGGTTGCGGTTCCATACTGGGGATAACTGTTTTCCAGTTCCATACTGGGGATAACTGGTTCCGTTTCCATGCTGTGGGTAACTGGTTCCGGTTCCATAATGTGAGTAACTGGTTCCGGTTCCATGCTGTGGGTAACTGGTTCCGGTTCCATAATGAGGGTAACTGGTTCCGTTTCCATGCTGGGGATAACTGGTTCCGGTTCCATAATGTGGGTAACTGGTTCCGGTTCCATAATGTGGGTAACTGGTTCCGGTTCCATGCTGGGGATAACTGGTTCTGGTTCCACGCTGTGGGTAACTGGTTCCGGTTCCATGCTGTGGGTAAGTGGTTCCGGTTCCATACTGGGGATAACTGGTTCCGGTTCCATGCTGTGTGTAACTGGTTCTGGTTCCATGCTGGGGATAACTGGTTCCGGTTCCATGCTGTGGGTAACTGGTTCCGGTTCCATAATGTGCGTAACTGGTTCCGGTACCATAATGTGGGTAACTGGTTCCGGTTCCACGCTGGGTGTTACTGGTTCCGGTTCCACGCTGTGGGTAACTGGTTGCGGTTCCATACTGGGGATAACTGTTTTCCAGTTCCATACTGGGGATAACTGGTTCCGTTTCCATGCTGTGGGTAACTGGTTCCGGTTCCATAATGTGAGTAACTGGTTCCGGTTCCATGCTGGGGATAACTGGTTCCGGTTCCATAATGTGGGTAACTGGTTCCGGTTCCATGCTGGGGATAACTGGTTCCGGTTCCATAATGTGACTAACTGGTTCCGGTTCCATACTGGGGATAACTGGTTCCGGTTCCATGCTGTGGGTAACTGGTTCCTGTTCCATGCTGGGGATAACTGGTTCCGGTTCCATGCTGTGGGTAACTGGTTCCGGTTCCATAATGTGCGTAACTGGTTCCGGTACCATAATGTGGGTAACTGGTTCCGGTTCCACGCTGGGTGTTACTGGTTCCGGTTCCACGCTGTGGGTAACTGGTTCCGGTTCCATGCTGTGGGTAACTGGTTCCGGTTCCATGCTGTGGGTAACTGGTTCCGGTTCCATACTGGGGATAACTGGTTCCGGTTCCATACTGGGGATAACTGGTTCTGGTTCCATGCTGGGTGTTACTGGTTCCGGTTCCATGCTGTGGGTAACTGGTTCCGGTTCCATAATGTGGGTAACTGGTTCCGGTTCCATGCTGGGGATAACTGGTTCCGGTTCCATAATGTGGGTAACTGGTTCCGGTTCCATACTGGGGATAACTGGTTCCGGTTCCATGCTGTGGGTAACTGGTTCCGGTTCCATAATGTGGGTAACTGGTTCCGGTTCCATGCTGGGGATAACTGGTTCCGGTTCCACGCTGTGGGTAACTGGTTCCGGTTCCATATTGTGCGTAACTGGTTCCGGTACCATAATGTGGGTAACTGGTTCCGGTTCCACGCTGGGTATTACTGGTTCCGGTTCCACGCTGTGGGTAACTGGTTCCGGTTCCATGTTGTGGGTAACTGGTTCTGGTTCCATGCTGGGTGTTACTGGTTCCGGTTCCATGCTGTGGGTAACTGGTTCCGGTTCCATAATGAGGGTAACTGGTTCCGGTTCCATGCTGGGGATAACTGGTTCCGGTTCCATAATGTGGGTAACTGGTTCCGGTTCCATAATGTCGGTAACTGGTTCCGGTTCCATGCTGGGGATAACTGGTTCTGGTTCCACGCTGTGGGTAACTGGTTCCGGTTCCATGCTGTGGGTAAGTGGTTCCGGTTCCATACTGGGGATAACTGGTTCCGGTTCCATGCTGTGGGTAACTGGTTCCGGTTCCACGCTGTGGGTAACTGGTTCCGGTTCCATGCTGGGGATAACAGGTTCCGGTTCCATGCTGTGGGTAACTGGTTCCGGTTCCATGCTGTGGGTAACTGGGTCCGGTTCCATGCTGTGGGTAAGTGGTTCCGGTTCCATAATGTGGGTAACTGGTTCCGGTTCCGTACTGGGGATAACTGGTTCTGGTTCCACGCTGTGGGTAACTGGTTCCGGTTCCATGCTGGGGATAACTGGTTCCGGTTCCATAATGTGGGTAACTGGTTCCGGTTCCATAATGTGGGTAACTGGTTCCGGTTCCATGCTGGGGATAACTGGTTCTGGTTCCACGCTGTGGGTAACTGGTTCCGGTTCCATGCTGTGGGTAAGTGGTTCCGGTTCCATACTGGGGATAACTGGTTCCGGTTCCATGCTGTGGATAACTGGTTCCGGTTCCATGCTGTGGGTAACTGGTTCCGGTTCCATAATGTGCGTAACTGGTTCCGGTACCATAATGTGGGTAACTGGTTCCGGTTCCACGCTGGGTGTTACTGTTTCTGGTTCCACGCTGTGGGTAACTGGTTGCGGTTCCATACTGGGGATAACTGTTTTCCAGTTCCATACTGGGGATAACTGGTTCCGTTTCCATGCTGTGGGTAACTGGTTCCGGTTCCATAATGTGAGTAACTGGTTCCGGTTCCATGCTGGGGATAACTGGTTCCGGTTCCATAATGTGGGTAACTGGTTCCGGTTCCATGCTGGGGATAACTGGTTCCGGTTCCATAATGTGACTAACTGGTTCCGGTTCCATACTGGGGATAACTGGTTCCGGTTCCATGCTGTGGGTAACTGGTTCCTGTTCCATGCTGGGGATAACTGGTTCCGGTTCCATGCTGTGGGTAACTG
The DNA here is from genome assembly GCF_933228915.1 of Telmatherina bonti. Classification (NCBI taxonomy): domain Eukaryota; kingdom Metazoa; phylum Chordata; class Actinopteri; order Atheriniformes; family Telmatherinidae; genus Telmatherina; species Telmatherina bonti. Next base: position 39,207,043 of record NC_136610.1, on the reverse strand, counting down.
GTTCCGGTTCCATAATGTGCGTAACTGGTTCCGGTACCATAATGTGGGTAACTGGTTCCGGTTCCACGCTGGGTGTTACTGGTTCCGGTTCCACGCTGTGGGTAACTGGTTCCGGTTCCATGCTGTGGGTAACTGGTTCCGGTTCCATGCTGTGGGTAACTGGTTCCGGTTCCATACTGGGGATAACTGGTTCCGGTTCCATACTGGGGATAACTGGTTCTGGTTCCATGCTGGGTGTTACTGGTTCCGGTTCCATGCTGTGGGTAACTGGTTCCGGTTCCATAATGTGGGTAACTGGTTCCGGTTCCATGCTGGGGATAACTGGTTCCGGTTCCATAATGTGGGTAACTGGTTCCGGTTCCATACTGGGGATAACTGGTTCCGGTTCCATGCTGTGGGTAACTGGTTCCGGTTCCATAATGTGGGTAACTGGTTCCGGTTCCATGCTGGGGATAACTGGTTCCGGTTCCACGCTGTGGGTAACTGGTTCCGGTTCCATATTGTGCGTAACTGGTTCCGGTACCATAATGTGGGTAACTGGTTCCGGTTCCACGCTGGGTATTACTGGTTCCGGTTCCACGCTGTGGGTAACTGGTTCCGGTTCCATGTTGTGGGTAACTGGTTCTGGTTCCATGCTGGGTGTTACTGGTTCCGGTTCCATGCTGTGGGTAACTGGTTCCGGTTCCATAATAAGGGTAACTGGTTCCGGTTCCATGCTGGGGATAACTGGTTCCGGTTCCATAATGTGGGTAACTGGTTCCGGTTCCATAATGTGGGTAACTGGTTCCGGTTCCATGCTGGGGATAACTGGTTCTGGTTCCACGCTGTGGGTAACTGGTTCCGGTTCCATGCTGTGGGTAAGTGGTTCCGGTTCCATACTGGGGATAACTGGTTCCGGTTCCATGCTGTGGGTAACTGGTTCCGGTTCCACGCTGTGGGTAACTGGTTCCGGTTCCATGCTGGGGATAACAGGTTCCGGTTCCATGCTGTGGGTAACTGGTTCCGGTTCCATGCTGTGGGTAACTGGGTCCGGTTCCATGCTGTGGGTAAGTGGTTCCGGTTCCATAATGTGGGTAACTGGTTCCGGTTCCGTACTGGGGATAACTGGTTCTGGTTCCACGCTGTGGGTAACTGGTTCCAGTTCCACGCTGTGGGTAAGTGGTTCCGGTTCCATAATGTGGGTAACTGGTTCCGGTTCCATACTGGGGATAACTGGTTCCGGTTCCATACTGGGGATAACTGGTTCCGGTTCCATGCTGTGGATAACTGGTTCCGGTTCCATGCTGGGGGTAACTGGTTCCGGTTCCATACTGGGGATAACTGGTTCCGGTTCCACGCTGGGTGTTACTGGTTCCGGTTCCACGCTGTGGGTAACTGGTTCCAGTTCCATGCTGTGGGTAACTGGTTCCGGTTCCATACTGGGGATAACTGGTTCCGGTTCCATGCTGTGGGTAACTGGTTCCGGTTCCATAATGTGGGTAACTGATTCCGGTACCATAATGTGGGTAACTGGTTCCGGTTCGACGCTGGGTGTTACTGGTTCCGGTTCCACGCTGTGGGTAACTGGATCCGATTCCACGCTGTGGGTAACTGGTTCCGGTTCCACGCTGTGGGTAACTGGTTGCGGTTCCATACTGGGGATAACTGGTTCCAGTTCCATACTGGGGATAACTGGTTCCGTTTCCATGCTGTGGGTAACTGGTTCCGGTTCCATAATGTGAGTAACTGGTTCCGGTTCCATGCTGGGGATAACTGGTTCCGGTTCCATAATGTGGGTAACTGGTTCCGGTTCCATGCTGGGGATAACTGGTTCCGGTTCCATAATGTGGGTAACTGGTTCCGGTTCCATACTGGGGATAACTGGTTCCGGTTCCATAATGTGCGTAACTGGTTCCGGTACCATAATGTGGGTAACTGGTTCCGGTTCCACGCTGGGTGTTACTGGTTCCGGTTCCACGCTGTGGGTAACTGGTTGCGGTTCCATACTGGGGATAACTGGTTCCAGTTCCATACTGGGGATAACTGGTTCCGTTTCCATGCTGTGGGTAACTGGTTCCGGTTCCATAATGTGAGTAACTGGTTCCGGTTCCATGCTGGGGATAACTGGTTCCGGTTCCATAATGTGGGTAACTGGTTCCGGTTCCATGCTGGGGATAACTGGTTCCGGTTCCATAATGTGGGTAACTGGTTCCGGTTCCATACTGGGGATAACTGGTTCCGGTTCCATGCTGTGGGTAACTGGTTCCTGTTCCATGCTGGGGATAACTGGTTCCGGTTCCATGCTGTGGGTAACTGGTTCCGGTTCCATAATGTGCGTAACTGGTTCCGGTACCATAATGTGGGTAACTGGTTCCGGTTCCACGCTGGGTGTTACTGGTTCCGGTTCCACGCTGTGGGTAACTGGTTCCGGTTCCATGCTGTGGGTAACTGGTTCTGGTTCCATGCTGTGGGTAACTGGTTCCGGTTCCATACTGGGGATAACTGGTTCCGGTTCCATACTGGGGATAACTGGTTCTGGTTCCATGCTGGGTGTTACTGGTTCCGGTTGCATGCTGTGGGTAACTGGTTCCGGTTCCATAATGTGGGTAACTGGTTCCGGTTCCATACTGGGGATAACTGGTTCCGGTTCCATGCTGTGGGTAACTGGTTCCGGTTCCATAATGTGGGTAACTGGTTCCGGTTCCATGCTGGGGATAACTGGTTCCGGTTCCACGCTGTGGGTAACTGGTTCCGGTTCCATGCTGTGGGTAAGTGGTTCCGGTTCCATACTGGGGATAACTGGTACCGGTTCCATGCTGTGGGTAACTGGTTCCGGTTCCATGCTGGGGATAACTGGTTCCGGTTCCATGCTGTGGGTAACTGGTTCCGGTTCCATGCTGGGGGTAAGTGGTTCCGGTTCCATGCTGTGGGTAAGTGGTTCCGGTTCCATAATGTGGGTAACTGGTTCCGGTTCCATACTGGGGATAACTGGTTCTGGTTCCACGCTGTGGGTAACTGGTTCCGGTTCCATGCCGTGGGTAAGTGGTTCCGGTTCCATAATGTGGGTAACTGGTTCCGGTTCCATACTGGGGATAACTGGTTCCGGTTCCATAATGTGGGTAAGTGGTTCCGATTCTACAATGAGTATTACCAGTTCCATGCTGGGTGTTACTGGTTCCGGTTCCATGCTGTGGGTAACTGGTTCCGGTTCCATACTGGGGATAACTGGTTCCGGTTCCATAATGTGGGTAACCGTTCCGGTTCCATGCTGGGGATAACTGGTTCCGGTTCCATGCTGGGTTTTACTGGTTCCGGTTCCATGCTGTGGGTAACTGGTTCCGGTTCCATACTAAGGATAACTGGTTCCGGTTCCATAATGTGGGTAACTGGTTCCGGTTCCATGCTGGGGATAACTGGTTCCGGTTCCATACTGGGGATAATTGGTTCCGGTTCCATAATGTGGGTAACTGGTTCCGGTTCCATGCTGGGGATAACTGGTTCCGGTTCCATGCTGGGTGTTACTGGTTCCGGTTCCATGCTGTGGGTAACTGGTTCCGGTTCCATGCTGGGGGTAACTGGTTCCGGTTCCATACTGGGGATAACTGGTTCCGGTTCCATAATGTGGGTAACTGGTTCCGGTTCGACGCTGGCTGTTACTGGTTCCGGTTCCATGCTGTGGGTAACTGGTTCCGGTTCCATACTGTGGGTAACTGGTTCTGGTTCCATGCTGTGGGTAACTGGTTCCGGTTCCATACTGGGGATAACTGGTTCCGGTTCCATGCTGTGGGTAACTGGTTCCGGTTCCATAATGTGGGTAACTGGTTCCGGTACCATAATGTGGGTAACTGGTTCCGGTTCCACGCTGGGTGTTACTGGTTCCGGTTCCATGCTGTGGGTAACTGGTTCCGGTTCCATGCTGGGGATAACTGGTTCTGGTTCCATAATGTGGGTAACTGGTTCCGGTTCCATACTGGGGATAACTGGTTCCGGTTCCATGCTGGGGATAACTGGTTCCGGTTCCATGCTGTGGCTAACTGGTTCCGGTTCCATAATGTGGGTAACTGGTTCCGGTTCCATGCTGGGGATAACTGGTTCCGGTTCCATAATGTGGGTAACTGGCTCCGGTTCCATGCTGGGGATAACTGGTTCCGGTTCCATGCTGTGGGTAACTGGTTCCGGTACCATAATGTGGGTAACTGGTTCCGGTTCCACGCTGGGTGTTACTGGTTGCGGTTCCACGCTATGGCTAACTGGTTCCGGTTCCACGCTGTGGGTAACTGGTTGCGGTTCCATGCTGTGGGTAACTGGTTCCGGTTCCATACTGGGGATAACTGGTTCCGGTTCCATGCTGGGGATAACTGGTTCCGGTTCCATGCTGGGGATAACTGGTTCCGGTTCCGTGCTGTGGGTAAGTGGTTCCGGTTCCATAATGTGGGTAACTGGTTCCGGTTCCATACTGGGGATAACTGGTTCTGGTTCCACGCTGTGGGTAACTGGTTCCGGTTCCATGCCGTGGGTAAGTGGTTCCGGTTCCATAATGTGGGTAACTGGTTCCGGTTCCATACTGGGGATAACTGGTTCCGGTTCCATAATGTGGGTAAGTGGTTCCGATTCTACAATGAGTATTACCAGTTCCATGCTGGGTGTTACTGGTTCCGGTTCCATGCTGTGGGTAACTGGTTCCGGTTCCATACTGGGGATAACTGGTTCCGGTTCCATAATGTGGGTAACCGTTCCGGTTCCATGCTGGGGATAACTGGTTCCGGTTCCATGCTGGGTTTTACTGGTTCCGGTTCCATGCTGTGGGTAACTGGTTCCGGTTCCATACTAAGGATAACTGGTTCCGGTTCCATAATGTGGGTAACTGGTTCCGGTTCCATGCTGGGGATAACTGGTTCCGGTTCCATACTGGGGATAATTGGTTCCGGTTCCATAATGTGGGTAACTGGTTCCGGTTCCATGCTGGGGATAACTGGTTCCGGTTCCATGCTGGGTGTTACTGGTTCCGGTTCCATGCTGTGGGTAACTGGTTCCGGTTCCATGCTGGGGGTAACTGGTTCCGGTTCCATACTGGGGATAACTGGTTCCGGTTCCATAATGTGGGTAACTGGTTCCGGTTCGACGCTGGCTGTTACTGGTTCCGGTTCCATGCTGTGGGTAACTGGTTCCGGTTCCATACTGTGGGTAACTGGTTCTGGTTCCATGCTGTGGGTAACTGGTTCCGGTTCCATACTGGGGATAACTGGTTCCGGTTCCATGCTGTGGGTAACTGGTTCCGGTTCCATAATGTGGGTAACTGGTTCCGGTACCATAATGTGGGTAACTGGTTCCGGTTCCACGCTGGGTGTTACTGGTTCCGGTTCCATGCTGTGGGTAACTGGTTCCGGTTCCATGCTGGGGATAACTGGTTCTGGTTCCATAATGTGGGTAACTGGTTCCGGTTCCATACTGGGGATAACTGGTTCCGGTTCCATGCTGGGGATAACTGGTTCCGGTTCCATGCTGTGGCTAACTGGTTCCGGTTCCATAATGTGGGTAACTGGTTCCGGTTCCATGCTGGGGATAACTGGTTCCGGTTCCATAATGTGGGTAACTGGCTCCGGTTCCATGCTGGGGATAACTGGTTCCGGTTCCATGCTGTGGGTAACTGGTTCCGGTACCATAATGTGGGTAACTGGTTCCGGTTCCACGCTGGGTGTTACTGGTTGCGGTTCCACGCTATGGCTAACTGGTTCCGGTTCCACGCTGTGGGTAACTGGTTGCGGTTCCATGCTGTGGGTAACTGGTTCCGGTTCCATACTGGGGATAACTGGTTCCGGTTCCATGCTGGGGATAACTGGTTCCGGTTCCATGCTGGGGATAACTGGTTCCGGTTCCGTGCTGTGGGTAACTGGTTCCGGTTCCATAATGTGGGTAACTGGTTCCGGTTCCATGCTGGGGATAACTGGTTCCGGTTCCACGCTGGGTGTTACTGGTTCCAGTTCCACGCTATGGGTAACTGGTTCCAGTTCCATGCTGTGGGTAACTGGTTGCGGTTCCATGCTGTGGGTAACTGGTTCCGCTTCCATACTGGGGATAACTGGTTCTGGTTCCATACTGGGGATAACTGGTTCCGGTTCCATGCTGGGGGTAACTGGTTCCGGTTCCATACTGGGGATAACTGGTTCCGGTTCCATAATGTGGGTAACTGGTTCCGGTTCCACGCTGGGTGTTACTGGTTCCGGTTCCACGCTGTGGGTAACTGGTTCCGGTTCCATGCTGTGGGTAACTGGTTCCGGTTCCATACTGGGGATAACTGGTTCCGGTTCCATGCTGTGGGTAACTGGTTCCGGTTCCATAATGTGGGTAACTGGTTCCGGTACCATGCTGTGGGTAACTGGTTCCGGTTCCACGCTGGGTGTTACTGGTTCCGGTTCCACGCTGTGGGTAACTGGTTCCGGTTCCATGCTGTGGGTAACTGGTTCCGGTTCCATGCTGTGGGTAACTGGTTCCGGTTCCATACTGGGGATAACTCTTTCCGGTTCCATACTGGGGATAACTGGTTCCGGTTCCATGCTGTGGGTAACTGGTTCCGGTTCCATAATGTGAGTAACTGGTTCCGGTTCCATGCTGGGGATAACTGGTTCCGGTTCCATGCTGGGGATAACTGGTTCCGGTTCCACGCTGGGTGTTACTGGTTCCAGTTCCACGCTATGGGTAACTGGTTCCGGTTCCATGCTGTGGGTAACTGGTTGCGGTTCCATGCTGTGGGTAACTGGTTCCGCTTCCATACTGGGGATAACTGGTTCCGGTTCCATACTGGGGATAACTGGTTCCGGTTCCATGCTGGGGGTAACTGGTTCCGGTTCCATACTGGGGATAACTGGTTCCGGTTCCATAATGTGGGTAACTGGTTCCGGTTCCACGCTGGGTGTTACTGGTTCCGGTTCCACGCTGTGGGTAACTGGTTCCGGTTCCATGCTGTGGGTAACTGGTTCCGGTTCCATACTGGGGATAACTGGTTCCGGTTCCATGCTGTGGGTAACTGGTTCCGGTTCCATAATGTGGGTAACTGGTTCCGGTACCATGCTGTGGGTAACTGGTTCCGGTTCCACGCTGGGTGTTACAGGTTCCGGTTCCACGCTGTGGGTAACTGGTTCCGGTTCCATGCTGTGGGTAACTGGTTCCGGTTCCATGCTGTGGGTAACTGGTTCCGGTTCCATGCTGGGGATAACTGGTTCCGGTTCCACGCTGGGTGTTACTGGTTCCAGTTCCACGCTATGGGTAACTGGTTCCGGTTCCATGCTGTGGGTAACTGGTTGCGGTTCCATGCTGTGGGTAACTGGTTCCGCTTACATACTGGGGATAACTGGTTCCGGTTCCATGCTGGGGGTAACTGGTTCCGGTTCCATGCTGGGGGTAACTGGTTCCGGTTCCATACTGGGGATAACTGGTTCCGGTTCCATAATGTGGGTAACTGGTTCCGGTTCCACGCTGGGTGTTACTGGTTCCGGTTCCACGCTGTGGGTAACTGGTTCCGGTTCCATGCTGTGGTTAACTGGTTCCGGTTCCAAACTGGGGATAACTGGTTCCGGTTCCATGCTGTGGGTAACTGGTTCCGGTTCCATAATGTGGGTAACTGGTTCCGGTTCCATACTGGGGATAACTGGTTCCGGTTCCATAATGTGGGTAAGTGGTTCCGATTCTACAATGAGTATTACCAGTTCCATGCTGGGTGTTACTGGTTCCGGTTCCATGCTGTGGGTAACTGGTTCCGGTTCCATACTGGGGATAACTGGTTCCGGTTCCATAATGTGGGTAACCGTTCCGGTTCCATGCTGGGGATAACTGGTTCCGGTTCCATGCTGGGGGTAACTGGTTCCGGTTCCATACTGGGGATAACTGGTTCCGGTTCCATAATGTGGGTAACTGGTTCCGGTTCCACGCTGGGTGTTACTGGTTCCGGTTCCACGCTGTGGGTAACTGGTTCCGGTTCCATGCTGTGGTTAACTGGTTCCGGTTCCAAACTGGGGATAACTGGTTCCGGTTCCATGCTGTGGGTAACTGGTTCCGGTTCCATAATGTGGGTAACTGGTTCCGGTTCCATACTGGGGATAACTGGTTCCGGTTCCATAATGTGGGTAAGTGGTTCCGATTCTACAATGAGTATTACCAGTTCCATGCTGGGTGTTACTGGTTCCGGTTCCATGCTGTGGGTAACTGGTTCCGGTTCCATACTGGGGATAACTGGTTCCGGTTCCATAATGTGGGTAACCGTTCCGGTTCCATGCTGGGGAGAACTGGTTCAGGTTCCATGCTGGGTTTTACTAGTTCCGGTTCCATGCTGTGGGTAACTGGTTCCGGTTCCATACTAAGGATAACTGGTTCCGGTTCCATAATGTGGGTAACTGGTTCCGGTTCCATGCTGGGGATAACTGGTTCCGGTTCCATACTGGGGATAATTGGTTCCGGTTCCATAATGTGGGTAACTGGTTCCGGTTCCATGCTGGGGATAACTGGTTCCGGTTCCATGCTGGGTGTTACTGGTTCCGGTTCCATGCTGTGGGTAACTGGTTCCGGTTCCATGCTGGGGGTAACTGGTTCCGGTTCCATACTGGGGATAACTGGTTCCGGTTCCATAATGTGGGTAACTGGTTCCGGTTCGACGCTGGCTGTTACTGGTTCCGGTTCCATGCTGTGGGTAACTGGTTCCGGTTCCATACTGTGGGTAACTGGTTCTGGTTCCATGCTGTGGGTAACTGGTTCCGGTTCCATACTGGGGATAACTGGTTCCGGTTCCATGCTGTGGGTAACTGGTTCCGGTTCCATAATGTGGGTAACTGGTTCCGGTACCATAATGTGGGTAACTGGTTCCGGTTCCACGCTGGGTGTTACTGGTTCCGGTTCCATGCTGTGGGTAACTGGTTCCGGTTCCATGCTGGGGATAACTGGTTCTGGTTCCATAATGTGGGTAACTGGTTCCGGTTCCATACTGGGGATAACTGGTTCCGGTTCCATGCTGGGGATAACTGGTTCCGGTTCCATGCTGTGGCTAACTGGTTCCGGTTCCATAATGTGGGTAACTGGTTCCGGTTCCATGCTGGGGATAACTGGTTCCGGTTCCATAATGTGGGTAACTGGCTCCGGTTCCATGCTGGGGATAACTGGTTCCGGTTCCATGCTGTGGGTAACTGGTTCCGGTACCATAATGTGGGTAACTGGTTCCGGTTCCACGCTGGGTGTTACTGGTTGCGGTTCCATGCTGGGGATAACTGGTTCCGGTTCCACGCTGGGTGTTACTGGTTCCAGTTCCACGCTATGGGTAACTGGTTCCGGTTCCACGCTGTGGGTAACTGGTTGCGGTTCCATGCTGTGGGTAACTGGTTGCGGTTCCATGCTGTGGGTAACTGGTTGCGGTTCCATGCTGTGGGTAACTGGTTCCGCTTCCATACTGGGGATAACTGGTTCCGGTTCCATACTGGGGATAACTGGTTCCGGTTCCATGCTGGGGGTAACTGGTTCCGGTTCCATACTGGGGATAACTGGTTCCGGTTCCATAATGTGGGTAACTGGTTCCGGTTCCACGCTGGGTGTTACTGGTTCCGGTTCCACGCTGTGGGTAACTGGTTCCGGTTCCATGCTGTGGGTAACTGGTTCCGGTTCCATACTGGGGATAACTGGTTCCGGTTCCATGCTGTGGGTAACTGGTTCCGGTTCCATAATGTGGGTAACTGGTTCCGGTACCATGCTGTGGGTAACTGGTTCCGGTTCCACGCTGGGTGTTACAGGTTCCGGTTCCACGCTGTGGGTAACTGGTTCCGGTTCCATGCTGTGGGTAACTGGTTCCGGTTCCATGCTGTGGGTAACTGGTTCCGGTTCCATGCTGGGGATAACTGGTTCCGGTTCCACGCTGGGTGTTACTGGTTCCAGTTCCACACTATGGGTAACTGGTTCCGGTTCCATGCTGTGGGTAACTGGTTGCGGTTCCATGCTGTGGGTAACTGGTTCCGCTTACATACTGGGGATAACTGGTTCCGGTTCCATGCTGGGGGTAACTGGTTCCGGTTCCATGCTGGGGGTAACTGGTTCCGGTTCCATACTGGGGATAACTGGTTCCGGTTCCATAATGTGGGTAACTGGTTCCGGTTCCACGCTGGGTATTACTGGTTCCGGTTCCACGCTGTGGGTAACTGGTTCCGGTTCCATGCTGTGGTTAACTGGTTCCGGTTCCAAACTGGGGATAACTGGTTCCGGTTCCATGCTGTGGGTAACTGGTTCCGGTTCCATAATGTGGGTAACTGGTTCCGGTACCATGCTGTGGGTAACTGGTTCCGGTTCCACGCTGGGTGTTACTGGTTCCGGTTCCACTCTGTGGGTAACTGGTTCCGGTTCCATGCTGTGGGTAACTGGTTCCGGTTCCATAATGTGAGTAACTGGTTCCGGTTCCATAATGTGGGTAACTGGTTCCGGTACCATGCTGTGGGTAACTGGTTCCGGTTCCACGCTGGGTGTTACTGGTTCCGGTTCCACGCTGTGGGTAACTGGTTCCGGTTCCATGCTGTGGGTAACTGGTTCCGGTTCCATACTGGGGATAACTGGTTCCGGTTCCATGCTGTGGGTAACTGGTTCCGGTTCCATAATGTGGGTAACTGGTTCCGGTACCATGCTGTGGGTAACTGGTTCCGGTTCCACGCTGGGTGTTACTGGTTCCGGTTCCACGCTGTGGGTAACTGGTTCCGGTTCCATGCTGTGGGTAACTGGTTCCGGTTCCATGCTGTGGGTAACTGGTTCCGGTTCCATACTGGGGATAACTCTTTCCGGTTCCATACTGGGGATAACTGGTTCCGGTTCCATGCTGTGGGTAACTGGTTCCGGTTCCATAATGTGAGTAACTGGTTCCGGTTCCATGCTGGGGATAACTGGTTCCGGTTCCATATTGGGGATGACTGGTTCCGGTTCCATAATGTGGGTAACTGGTTCCGGTTCCACGCTGGGTGTTACTGGTTCCGGTTCCATGCTGTGGGTAACTGGTTCCGGTTCCATGCTGGGGATAACTGGTTCCGGTTCCATGCTGTAGGTAACTGGTTCCGGTTCCATAATGTGCGTAACTGGTTCCGGTACCATAATGTGGGTAACTGGTTCCGGTTCCACGCCGGGTGTGACTGGTTCCGGTTCCACGCTGTGGGTAACTGGTTCCGGTTCCATGCTGTGGGTAACTGGTTCCGGTTCCATACTGGGGATAACTGGTTCCGGTTCCATACTGGGGATAAGTGGTTCCGGTTCCATGCTGTGGGTAACTGGTTCTGGTTCCATGCTGGGTGTTACTGGTTCCAGTTCCATGCTGTGGGTAACTGGTTCCGGTTCCATAATGTGGGTAACTGGTTCCGGTTCCATGCTGGGGATAACTGGTTCCGGTTCCATAATGTGGGTAAGTGGTTCCGGTTCCATACTGGGGATAACTGGTTCCGGTTCCATGCTGTGGGTAACTGGTTCCCGTTCCACAATGTGGGTAACTGGTTCCGGTTCCATGCTGTGGGTATCTGGTTCCGGTTCCATGCTGGGGATAACTGGTTCCGGTTCCATGCTGGGGATAACTGGTTCCGGTTCCATGCTGTGGGTAACTGGCTCCGGTTCCATGCTGGGGATAACTGGTTCCGGTTCCATGCTGTGGGTAACTGGTTCCGGTTCCACGCTGGGTGTTACTGGTTCCGGTTCCATGCTGGGTGTTACTGGTTCCGGTTCCACGCTGGGTGTTACTGGTTCCGGTTCCATGCTGTGGGTAACTGGTTCCGGTTCCATGCTGGGGATAACTGGTTCCGGTTCCACGCTGGGTGTTACTGGTTCCGGTTCCATGCTGTGGGTAACTGGTTCCGATTCCATAATGTGGGTAACTGGTTTCGGTTCCATACTGGGGATAACTGGTTCTGGTTCCATGCTGTGGGTAACTGGTTCCGGTTCCATATTGGGTGTTACTGGTTCCGGTTCCACGCTGTGGGTAACTGGTTCCGGTTCCACGCTGTGGGTAACTGGTTCCGGTTCCATGCTGTGGGTAACTGGTTCCGGTTCCATACTGGGGATAACTCTTTCCGGTTCCATACTGGGGATAACTGGTTCCGGTTCCATGCTGTGGGTAACTGGTTCCGGTTCCATAATGTGAGTAACTGGTTCCGGTTCCATACTGGGGATAACTGGTTCCGGTTCCATGCTGTGGGTAACTGGTTCCGGTTCCATAATGTGGGTAACTGGTTCCGGTTCCATAATGTGGGTAACTGGTTCCGGTTCCACGCTGGGTGTTACTGGTTCCGGTTCCACGCTGTGGGTAACTGGTTCCGGTTCCATGCTGTGGGTAACTGGTTCCGGTTCCATACTGGGGATAACTCTTTCCGGTTCCATACTGGGGATAACTGGTTCCGGTTCCATGCTATGGGTAACTGGTTCCGGTTCCATAATGTGGGTAACTGGTTCCGGTTCCATGCTGTGGGTAACTGGTTCCGGTTCCATGCTGTGGGTAACTGGTTCCGGTTCCATAATGTGGGTAACTGGTTCCGGTACCATTATGTGGGTAACTGGTTCCGGTTCCACGCTGGGTGTTACTGGTTCCGGTTCCACGGTGTGGGTAACTGGTTCCGGTTCCACGCTGTGGGTAACTGGTTCCGGTTCCACGCTGTGGGTAACTGGTTCCGGTTCCATACTGGGGATAACTGGTTCCGGTTCCATACTGGGGATAACTGGTTCCAGTTCCATACTGGGGATAACTGATTCCGGTTCCATGCTGTGGGTAACTGGTTCCGGTTCCATAATGTGGGTAACTGGTTCCGATTCCATGCTGGGGATAACTGGTTCCGGTTCCATAATGTGGGTAACTGGTTCCGGTTCCATTGTGGGGATAACTGGTTCCGGTTCCATGCTGTGGGTAACTGGTTCCGGTTCCATACTGGGGATAACTGGTTCCGGTTCCATACTGGGGATAACTGGTTCCGGTTCCATACTGGGGATAACTGGTTCCGGTTCCATGCTGTGGCTAACTGGTTCTGGTTCCATAATGTGGGTAACTGGTTCCGGTTCCATGCTGGGGATAACTGGTTCCGGTTCCATAATGTGGGTAACTGGTTCCGGTTCCATGCTGGGGATAACTGGTTCCGGTTCCATAATGTGGGTAACTGGTTCCGGTTCCATTGTGGGGATAACTGGTTCCGGTTCCATGCTGTGGGTAACTGGTTCCGGTTCCATACTGGGGATAACTGGTTCCGGTTCCATACTGGGGATAACTGGTTCCGGTTCCATACTGGGGATAACTGGTTCCGGTTCCATGCTGTGGCTAACTGGTTCTGGTTCCATAATGTGGGTAACTGGTTCCGGTTCCATGCTGGGGATAACTGGTTCCGGTTCCATAATGTGGGTAACTGGTTCCGGTTCCATGCTGGGGATAACTGGTTCCGGTTCCATGCTGGGGATAACTGGTTCCGCTTCCATGCTGTGGGTAACTGGTTCCGGTTCCATACTGGGGATAACTGGTTCCGGTTCCACGCTGGGTGTTACTGGTTCCGGTTCCACGCTGTGGGTAACTGGTTCCAGTTCCATGCTGTGGGTAACTGGTTCCGGTTCCATACTGGGGATAACTGGTTCCGGTTCCATGCTGTGGGTAACTGGTTCCGGTTCCATAATGTGAGTAACTGGTTCCGGTTCCATGCTGGGGATAACTGGTTCCGGTTCCATAAAGTGGGTAACTGGTTCCGGTTCCATGCTGGGGATAACTGGTTCCGGTTCCATAATGTGGGTAACTGGTTCCGGTTCCATACTGGGGATAACTGGCTCCGGTTCCATACTGTGGTTAACTGGTTCCGGTTCCATGCTGGGGATAACTGGTTCCGGTTCCATGCTGTGGGTAACTGGTTCCGGTTCCATAATGTGCGTAACTGGTTCCGGTACCATAATGTGGGTAACTGGTTCCGGTTCCACGCCGGGTGTGACTGGTTCCGGTTCCACGCTGTGGGTAACTGGTTCCGGTTCCATGCTGTGGGTAACTGGTTCCGGTTCCATACTGGGGATAACTGGTTCCGGTTCCATACTGGGGATAAGTGGTTCCGGTTCCATGCTGTGGGTAACTGGTTCTGGTTCCATGCTGGGTGTTACTGGTTCCAGTTCCATGCTGTGGGTAACTGGTTCCGGTTCCATAATGTGGGTAACTGGTTCCGGTTCCATGCTGGGGATAACTGGTTCCGGTTCCATAATGTGGGTAACTGGTTCCGGTTCCATACTGGGGATAACTGGTTCCGGTTCCATGCTGTGGGTAACTGGTTCCCGTTCCACAATGTGGGTAACTGGTTCCGGTTCCATGCTGTGGGTAACTGGTTCCGGTTCCATGCTGGGGATAACTGGTTCCCGTTCCATGCTGGGGGTAACTGGTTCCGGTTGCATGCTGTGGGTAACTGGCTCCGGTTCCATGCTGTGGGTAACTGGTTCCGGTTCCACGCTGGGTGTTACTGGTTCCGGTTCCATGCTGGGTGTTACTGGTTCCGGTTCCACGCTGGGTGTTACTGGTTCCGGTTCCATGCTGTGGGTAACTGGTTCTGGTTCCATGCTGGGGATAACTGGTTCCGGTTCCACGCTGGGTGTTACTGGTTCCGGTTCCATGCTGTGGGTAACTGGTTCCGATTCCATAATGTGGGTAACTGGTTTCGGTTCCATACTGGGGATAACTGGTTCTGGTTCCATACTGTGGGTAACTGGTTCCGGTTCCATATTGGGTGTTACTGGTTCGGGTTCCACGCTGTGGGTAACTGGTTCCGGTTCCATGCTGTGGGTAACTGGTTCCGGTTCCATGCTGTGGGTAACTGGTTCCGGTTCCATACTGGGGATAACTCTTTCCGGTTCCATACTGGGGATAACTGGTTCCGGTTCCATGCTGTGGGTAACTGGTTCCGGTTCCATAATGTGAGTAACTGGTTCCGGTTCCATACTGGGGATAACTGGTTCCGGTTCCATGCTGTGGGTAACTGGTTCCGGTTCCATATTGGGGATGACTGGTTCCGGTTCCATAATGTGGGTAACTGGTTCCGGTTCCATACTGGGGATAACTGGTTCCGGTTCCACGCTGGGTGTTACTGGTTCCGGTTCCACGCTGTGGGTAACTGGTTCCGGTTCCATGCTGTGGGTAACTGGTTCCGGTTCCATACTGGGGATAACTCTTTCCGGTTCCATACTGGGGATAACTGGTTCCGGTTCCATGCTATGGGTAACTGGTTCCGGTTCCATAATGTGAGTAACTGGTTCCGGTTCCATGCTGGGGATAACTGGTTCCGGTTCCATAATGTGGGTAACTGGTTCCGGTTCCATGCTGTGGGTAACTGGTTCCGGTTCCATGCTGTGGGTAACTGGTTCCGGTTCCATAATGTGGGTAACTGGTTCCGGTACCATTATGTGGGTAACTGGTTCCGGTTCCACGCTGGGTGTTACTGGTTCCGGTTCCACGTTGTGGGTAACTGGTTCCGGTTCCACGCTGTGGGTAACTGGTTCCGGTTCCACGCTGTGGGTAACTGGTTCCGGTTCCATACTGGGGATAACTGGTTCCGGTTCCATACTGGGGATAACTGGTTCCAGTTCCATACTGGGGATAACTGATTCCGGTTCCATGCTGTGGGTAACTGGTTCCGGTTCCATAATGTGGGTAACTGGTTCCGGTTCCATGCTGGGGATAACTGGTTCCGGTTCCATAATGTGGGTAACTGGTTCCGGTTCCATTGTGGGGATAACTGGTTCCGGTTCCATGCTGTGGGTAACTGGTTCCGGTTCCATACTGGGGATAACTGGTTCCGGTTCCATACTGGGGATAACTGGTTCCGGTTCCATACTGGGGATAACTGGTTCCGGTTCCATGCTGTGGCTAACTGGTTCTGGTTCCATAATGTGGGTAACTGGTTCCGGTTCCATGCTGGGGATAACTGGTTCCGGTTCTATTATGTGGGTAACTGGTTCCGGTTCCATGCTGGGGATAACTGGTTCCGGTTCCATAATGTGGGTAACTGGTTCCGGTTCCATTGTGGGGATAACTGGTTCCGGTTCCATGCTGTGGGTAACTGGTTCCGGTTCCATACTGGGGATAACTGGTTCCGGTTCCATACTGGGGATAACTGGTTCCGGTTCCATACTGGGGATAACTGGTTCCGGTTCCATGCTGTGGGTAACTGGTTCTGGTTCCATAATGTGGGTAACTGGTTCCGGTTCCATGCTGGGGATAACTGGTTCCGGTTCCATAATGTGGGTAACTGGTTCCGGTTCCATGCTGGGGATAACTGGTTCCGGTTCCATGCTGGGGATAACTGGTTCCGCTTCCATGCTGTGGGTAACTGGTTCCGGTTCCATACTGGGGATAACTGGTTCCGGTTCCACGCTGGGTGTTACTGGTTCCGGTTCCACGCTGTGGGTAACTGGTTCCAGTTCCATGCTGTGGGTAACTGGTTCCGGTTCCATACTGGGGATAACTGGTTCCGGTTCCATGCTGTGGGTAACTGGTTCCGGTTCCATAATGTGAGTAACTGGTTCCAGTTCCATGCTGGGGATAACTGGTTCCGGTTCCATAAAGTGGGTAACTGGTTCCGGTTCCATGCTGGGGATAACTGGTTCCGGTTCCATAATGTGGGTAACTGGTTCCGGTTCCATACTGGGGATAACTGGTTCCGGTTCCATACTGTGGTTAACTGGTTCCGGTTCCATGCTGGGGATAACTGGTTCCGGTTCCATGCTGGGGATAACTGGTTCCGGTTCCATGCTGTGGGTAACTGGTTCCGGTTCCATAATGTGCGTAACTGGTTCCGGTACCATAATGTGGGTAACTGGTTCCGGTTCCACGCTGGGTGTTACTGGTTCCGGTTCCACGCTGTTGGTAACTGGTTCCGGTTCCATGCTGTGGGTAACTGGTTCCGGTTCCATGCTGTGGGTAACTGGTTCCGGTTCCATACTGGGGATAACTGGTTCCGGTTCCATACTGGGGATAACTGGTTCTGGTTCCATGCTGGGTGTTACTGGTTCCGGTTCCATGCTGTGGGTAACTGGTTCCGGTTCCATAATGTCGGTAACTGGTTCCGGTTCCATGCTGGGGATAACTGGTTCCGGTTCCATAATGTGGGTAACTGGTTCCGGTTCCATACTGGGGATAACTGGTTCCGGTTCCATGCTGTGGGTAACTGGTTCCGGTTCCATAATGTGGGTAACTGGTTCCGGTTCCATGCTGGGGATAACTGGTTCCGGTTCCATGCTGTGGGTAACTGGTTCCGGTTCCATAATGTGGGTAACTGGTTCCGGTTCCATGCTGGGGATAACTGGTTCCGGTTCCACGCTGTGGGTAACTGGTTCCGGTTCCATGCTGTGGGTAAGTGGTTCCGGTTCCATACTGGGGATAACTGGTTCCGGTTCCATGCTGTGGGTAACTGGTTCCGGTTCCATGCTGGGGATAACTGGTTCCGGTTCCATGCTGTGGGTAACTGGTTCCGGTTCCATGCTGGGGGTAAGTGGTTCCGGTTCCATGCTGTGGGTAACTGGTTCCGGTTCCATGCTGTGGGTAAGTGGTTCCGGTTCCATAATGTGGGTAACTGGTTCCGGTTCCATACTGGGGATAACTGGTTCTGGTTCCACGCTGTGGGTAACTGGTTCCGGTTCCATGCTGTGAGTAAGTGGTTCCGGTTCCATAATGTGGGTAACTGGTTCCGGTTCCATACTGGGGATAACTGGTTCCGGTTCCATAATGTGGGTAACTGGTTCCGATTCTACAATGAGTATTACCAGTTCCATGCTGGGTGTTACTGGTTCCGGTTCCATACTGGGGATAACTGGTTCCGGTTCCATAATGTGGGTAACTGGTTCCGGTTCCATGCTGGGGATAACTGGTTCCGGTTCCATACTGGGGATAATTGGTTCCGGTTCCATAATGTGGGTAACTGGTTCCGGTTCCATGCTGGGTGTTACTGGTTCCGTTTCCATGCTGTGGGTAAATGGTTCCGGTTCCATGCTGGGGGTAACTGGTTCCGGTTCCATACTGGGGATAACTGGTTCCGGTTCCATGCTGTGGGTAACTGGTTCCGGTTCCATGATGGGGATAACTGGTTCTGGTTCCATAATGTGGGTAACTGGTTCCGGTTCCATACTGGGGATAACTGGTTCCGGTTCCATGCTGGGGATAACTGGTTCCGGTTCCATGCTGTGGGTAACTGGTTCCGGTTCCATAATGTGGGTAACTGGTTCCGGTTCCATGCTGGGGATAACTGGTTCCTGTTCCATAATGTGGGTAACTGGCTCCGGTTCCATGCTGTGGGTAACTGGTTCCGGTACCATAATGTGGGTAACTGGTTACGGTTCCACGCTATGGGTAACTGGTTCCGGTTCCATGCTGTGGGTAACTGGTTGCGGTTCCATGCTGTGGGTAACTGGTTCCGGTTCCATACTGGGGATAACTGGTTCCGGTTCCATGCTGGGGATAACTGGTTCCGGTTCCATGCTGTGGGTAACTGGTTCCGGTTCCATAATGTGGGTAACTGGTTCCGGTTCCATGCTGGGGATAACTGGTTCCGGTTCCATGCTGGGTGTTACTGGTTCCAGTTCCACACTATGGGTAACTGGTTCCCGTTCCATGCTGGGGGTAACTGGTTCCGGTTCCATACTGGGGATAACTGGTTCCGGTTCCATAATGTGGGTAACTGGTTCCGGTTCCACGCTGGGTGTTACTGGTTCCGGTTCCACGCTGTGGGTAACTGGTTCCGGTTCCATGCTGTGGGTAACTGGTTCCGGTTCCATGCTGTGGGTAACTGGTTCCGGTTCCATAATGTGGGTAACTGGTTCCGGTACCATGCTGTGGGTAACTGGTTCCGGTTCCACGCTGGGTGTTACTGGTTCCGGTTCCACGCTGTGGGTAACTGGTTCCGGTTCCACGCTGTGGGTAACTGGTTCTGGTTCCATGCTGTGGGTAACTGGTTCCGGTTCCATACTGGGGATAACTCTTTCCGGTTACCATACTGGGGATAACTGGTTCCGGTTCCATGCTGTGGGTAACTGGTTCCGGTTCCATAATGTGAGTAACTGGTTCCGGTTCCATGCTGGGGATAACTGGTTCCGGTTCCATAATGTGGGAAACTGGTTCCGGTTCCATACTGGGGATAACTGGTTCCGGTTCCATGCTGTGGGTAACTGGTTCCGGTTCCGTATTGGGGATGACTGGTTCCGGTTCCATAATGTGGGTAACTGGTTCCGGTTCCACGCTGGGTGTTACTGGTTCCGGTTCCACGCTGTGGGTAACTGGTTCCGGTTCCATGCTGTGGGTAACTGGTTCCGGTTCGATGCTGGGGATAACTGGTTCCGGTTCCATGCTGTGGGTAACTGGTTCCGGTTCCATAATGTGCGTAACTGGTTCCGGTACCATAATGTGGGTAACTGGTTCCGGTTCCACGCTGGGTGTGACTGGTTCCGGTTCCACGCTGTGGGTAACTGGTTCCGGTTCCACGCTGTGGGTAACTGGTTCCGGTTCCATGCTGTGGGTAACTGGTTCCGGTTCCATACTGGGGATAACTGGTTCCGGTTCCATACTGGGGATAAGTGGTTCCGGTTCCATGCTGTGGGTAACTGGTTCTGGTTCCATGCTGGGTGTTACTGGTTCCAGTTCCATGCTGTGGGTAACTGGTTCCGGTTCCATAATGTGGGTAACTGGTTCCGGTTCCATGCTGGGGATAACTGGTTCCGGTTCCATAATGTGGGTAAGTGGTTCCGGTTCCATACTGGGGATAACTGGTTCCGGCTCCATGCTGTGGGTAACTGGTTCCCGTTCCATAATGTGGGTAACTGGTTCCGGTTCCATGCTGTGGGTAACTGGTTCCGGTTCCATGCTGGGGATAACTGGTTCCGGTTCCATAATGTGGGTAACTGGCTCCGGTTCCATGCTGGGGATAACTGGTTCCGGTTCCATGCTGTGGGTAACTGGTTCCGGTTCCATGCTGTGGGTAACTTGTTCCGGTTCCATGCTGTGGGTAACTGGTTCCGGTTCCATACTGAGGATAACTGGTTCCGGTTCCATAATGTGGGTAACTTGTTCCGGTTCCATGCTGGGTGTTACTGGTTCCGGTTCCATGCTGGGTGTTACTGGTTCCGGTTCCATGCTGTGGGTAACTGGTTCCGGTTCCATTCTGGGGATAACTGGTTCCGGTTCCATGCTGGATGTTACTGGTTCCGGTTCCATGCTGTGGGTAACTGGTTCCGGTTCCATACTGAGGATAACTGGTTCCGGTTTCATAATGTGGGTAACTGATTCCCGTTCCATGCTGCGGGTAACTGGTTCCGGTTCCATGCTGTGGGTAACTGGTTCCGGTTCCATACTGAGGATAACTGGTTCCGGTTTCATAATGTGGGTAACTGGTTCCGGTTCCATGCTGGGGATAACTGGTTCCGGTTCCATGCTGGGTGTTACTGGTTCCAGTTCCATGCTGTGGGTAACTGGTTCCGGTTCCATGCTAGGGGTAACTGGTTCCGGTTCCATACTGGGTGTTACTGGTTCCGGTTCCATGCTGGGGGTAACTGGTTCCGGTTCCATGCTGGGGGTAACTGGTTCCGGTTCCATACTGGGGATAACTGGTTCCAGTTCCATAATGTGCGTAACTGGTTCCGGTTCCACGCTGGGTGTTACTGGTTCCGGTTCCATGCTGTGGGTAACTGGTTCCGGTTCCATGCTGTGGGTAACTGGTTCCGGTTCCATAATGTGGGTAACTGGTTCCGGTACCATTATGTGGGTAACTGGTTCCGGTTCCACGCTGGGTGTTACTGGTTCCGGTTCCACGTTGTGGGTAACTGGTTCCGGTTCCACGCTGTGGGTAACTGGTTCCGGTTCCATGCTGTGGGTAACTGGTTCCGGTTCCATACTGGGGATAACTGGTTCCAGTTCCATACTGGGGATAACTGGTTCCGGTTCCATGCTGTGGGTAACTGGTTCCGGTTCCATAATGTGAGTAACTGGTTCCGGTTCCATGCTGGGGATAACTGTTTCCGGTTCCATAATGTGGGTAACTGGTTCCGGTTCCATTCTGGGGATAACTGGTTCCGGTTCCATGCTGTGGGTAACTGGTTCCGGTTCCACGTTGGGTGTCACTGGTTCCGGTTCCATGCTGGGTGTTACTGGTTCCGGTTCCACGCTGGGTGTTACTGGTTCCGGTTCCATGCTGTGGGTAACTGGTTCCGGTTCCACGCTGGGTGTTACTGGTTCCGGTTCCATGCTGTGGGTAACTGGTTCCGGTTCCATGCTGTGGGTAACTGGTTCCGGTTCCATACTGGGGATAACTGGTTCCGGTTCCATACTGGGGATAACTGGTTCCGGTTCCATGCTGTGGGTAACTGGTTCTGGTTCCATAATGTGGGTAACTGGTTCCGGTTCCATGCTGGGGATAACTGGTTCCGGTTCCATAATGTGGGTAACTGGTTCCGGTTCCATGCTGGGGATAACTGGTTCCGGTTCCATGCTGGGGATAACTGGTTCCGGTTCCATGCTGGGGGTAACTGGTTCCGGTTCCATACTGGGGATAACTGGTTCCGGTTCCACGCTGGGTGTTACTGGTTCCGGTTCCACGCTGTGGGTAACTGGATCCGATTCCACGCTGTGGGTAACTGGTTCCGGTTCCACGCTGTGGGTAACTGGTTCCGGTTCCATACTGGGGATAACTGGTTCCGGTTCCATACTGGGGATAACTGGTTCCGGTTCCATGCTGTGGGTAACTGGTTCCGGTTCCATAATGTGAGTAACTGGTTCCGGTTCCATGCTGGGGATAACTGGTTCCGGTTCCATAATGTGGGTAACTGGTTCCGGATTTCATGCTGGGGATAACTGGTTCCGGTTCCATAATGTGGGTAACTGGTTCCGGATTTCATGCTGGGGATAACTGGTTCCGGTTCCATAATGTGGGTAACTGGTTCCGGTTCCATACTGGGGATAACTGGTTCCGGTTCCATGCTGTGGGTATCTGGTTCCGGTTCCATAATGTGGGTAACTGGTTCCGGTTCCACGCTGGGTGTTACTGGTTCCGGTTACATAATGTGGGTAACTGGTTCCGGTTCCATGCTGTGGGTAACTGGTTCCGGTTCCATAATGTGGGTAACTGGTTCCGGTTCCATACTGGGGATAACTGGTTCCGGTTCCATGCTGTGGGTATCTGGTTCCGGTTCCATAATGTGGGTAACTGGTTCCGGTTCCACGCTGGGTGTTACTGGTTCCGGTTCCATAATGTGGGTAACTGGTTCCGGTTCCATGCTGTGGGTAACTGGTTCCGGTTCCATGCTGGGGATAACTGGTTCCGGTTCCATGCTGTGGGTAACTGGTTCCGGTTCCAAAATGTGCGTAACTGGTTCCGGTACCATAATGTCGGTAACTGGTTCCGGTTCCACGCTGGGTGTTACTGGTTCCGGTTCCACGCTGTGGGTAACTGGTTCCGGTTCCACGCTGTGGGTAACTGGTTCCGGTTCCATGCTGGGGATAACTGGTTCCGGTTCCATACTGGGGATAACTGGTTCTGGTTCCATGCTGGGTGTTACTGGTTCCGGTTCCATGCTGTGGGTAACTGGTTCCGGTTCCATAATGTGGGTAACTGGTTCCGGTTCCATGCTGGGGATAACTGGTTCCGGTTCCATAATGTGGGTAACTGGTTCCGGTTCTATACTGGGGATAACTGGTTCCGGTTCCATGCTGTGGGTAACTGGTTCCGGTTCCATAATGTGGGTAACTGGTTCCGGTTCCATGCTGGGGATAACTGGTTCCGGTTCCATAATGTGGGTAACTGGTTCCGGTTCCATGCTGTGGGTAACTGGTTCCGGTTCCATGCTGGGGGTAACTGGTTCCGGTTCCATACTGGGGATAACTGGTTCCGGTTCCATAATGTGGGTAACTGGTTCCGGTTCCACGCTGGGTGTTACTGGTTCTGGTTCCATGCTGTGGGTAACTGGTTCCGGTTCCATAATGTGGGTAACTGGTTCCGGTACCAATGTGTGGGTAACTGGTTCCGGTTCCACGCTGGGTGTTACTGGTTCCGGTTCCACGTTGTGGGTAACTGGTTCCGGTTCCACACTGTGGGTAACTGGTTCCGGTTCCATGCTGTGGGTAACTGGTTCCGGTTCCATACTGGGGATAACTGGTTCCAGTTCCATAATGTGGGTAACTGGTTCCGGTTCCATTCTGGGGATAACTGGTTCCGGTTCCATGCTGTGGGTAACTGGTTCCGGTTCCACGTTGGGTGTCACTGGTTCCGGTTCCATGCTGGGTGTTACTGGTTCCGGTTCCACGCTGGGTGTTACTGGTTCCGGTTCCATGCTGTGGGTAACTGGTTCCGGTTCCACGCTGGGTGTTACTGGTTCCGGTTCCACGCTGTGGGTAACTGGTTCCGGTTCTATACTGGGGATAACTGGTTCCGGTTCCATACTGGGGATAACTGGTTCCGGTTCCATACTGGGGATAACTGGTTCCGGTTCCATGCTGTGGGTAACTGGTTCTGGTTCCATAATGTGGGTAACTGGTTCCGGTTCCATGCTGGGGATAACTGGTTCCGGTTCCATAATGTGGGTAACTGGTTCCGGTTCCATGCTGGGGATAACTGGTTCCGGTTCCATGCTGGGGATAACTGGTTCCGCTTCCATGCTGGGGGTAACTGGTTCCGGTTCCATACTGGGGATAACTGGTTCCGGTTCCACGCTGGGTATTACTGGTTCCGGTTCCACGCTGTGGGTAACTGGTTCCAGTTCCATGCTGTGGGTAACTGGTTCCGGTTCCATACTGGGGATAACTGGTTCCGGTTCCATGCTGTGGGTAACTGGTTCCGGTTCCATGCTGTGGGTAACTGGTTCCGGTTCCATGCTGGGTGTTACTGGTTCCGGTTCCACGCTGGGTGTTACTGGTTCCGGTTCCATGCTGTGGGTAACTGGTTCCGGTTCCACGCTGGGTGTTACTTGTTCCGGTTCCATGCTGTGGGTAACTGGTTCCGGTTCCATACTGGGGATAACTGGTTCCGGTTCCATGCTGGGGGTAAGTGGTTCCGGTTCCATGCTGTGGGTAACTGGTTCCGGTTCCATGCTGTGGGTAAGTGGTTCCGGTTCCATAATGTGGGTAACTGGTTCCGGTTCCATACTGGGGATAACTGGTTCTGGTTCCACGCTGTGGGTAACTGGTTCCGGTTCCATGCTGTGAGTAAGTGGTTCCGGTTCCATAATGTGGGTAACTGGTTCCGGTTCCATACTGGGGATAACTGGTTCCGGTTCCATAATGTGGGTAACTGGTTCCGATTCTACAATGAGTATTACCAGTTCCATGCTGGGTGTTACTGGTTCCGGTTCCATACTGGGGATAACTGGTTCCGGTTCCATAATGTGGGTAACTGGTTCCGGTTCCATGCTGGGGATAACTGGTTCCGGTTCCATACTGGGGATAATTGGTTCCGGTTCCATAATGTGGGTAACTGGTTCCGGTTCCATGCTGGGTGTTACTGGTTCCGTTTCCATGCTGTGGGTAAATGGTTCCGGTTCCATGCTGGGGGTAACTGGTTCCGGTTCCATACTGGGGATAACTGGTTCCGGTTCCATGCTGTGGGTAACTGGTTCCGGTTCCATGATGGGGATAACTGGTTCTGGTTCCATAATGTGGGTAACTGGTTCCGGTTCCATACTGGGGATAACTGGTTCCGGTTCCATGCTGGGGATAACTGGTTCCGGTTCCATGCTGTGGGTAACTGGTTCCGGTTCCATAATGTGGGTAACTGGTTCCGGTTCCATGCTGTGGGTAACTGGTTCCGGTTCCATACTGGGGATAACTGGTTCCGGTTCCATGCTGGGGATAACTGGTTCCGGTTCCATGCTGTGGGTAACTGGTTCCGGTTCCATAATGTGGGTAACTGGTTCCGGTTCCATGCTGGGGATAACTGGTTCCGGTTCCATGCTGGGTGTTACTGGTTCCAGTTCCACACTATGGGTAACTGGTTCCCGTTCCATGCTGGGGGTAACTGGTTCCGGTTCCATACTGGGGATAACTGGTTCCGGTTCCATAATGTGGGTAACTGGTTCCGGTTCCACGCTGGGTGTTACTGGTTCCGGTTCCACGCTGTGGGTAACTGGTTCCGGTTCCATGCTGTGGGTAACTGGTTCCGGTTCCATGCTGTGGGTAACTGGTTCCGGTTCCATAATGTGGGTAACTGGTTCCGGTACCATGCTGTGGGTAACTGGTTCCGGTTCCACGCTGGGTGTTACTGGTTCCGGTTCCACGCTGTGGGTAACTGGTTCCGGTTCCACGCTGTGGGTAACTGGTTCTGGTTCCATGCTGTGGGTAACTGGTTCCGGTTCCATACTGGGGATAACTCTTTCCGGTTACCATACTGGGGATAACTGGTTCCGGTTCCATGCTTTGGGTAACTGGTTCCGGTTCCATAATGTGAGTAACTGGTTCCGGTTCCATGCTGGGGATAACTGGTTCCGGTTCCATAATGTGGGAAACTGGTTCCGGTTCCATACTGGGGATAACTGGTTCCGGTTCCATGCTGTGGGTAACTGGTTCCGGTTCCGTATTGGGGATGACTGGTTCCGGTTCCATAATGTGGGTAACTGGTTCCGGTTCCACGCTGGGTGTTACTGGTTCCGGTTCCACGCTGTGGGTAACTGGTTCCGGTTCCATGCTGTGGGTAACTGGTTCCGGTTCGATGCTGGGGATAACTGGTTCCGGTTCCATGCTGTGGGTAACTGGTTCCGGTTCCATAATGTGCGTAACTGGTTCCGGTACCATAATGTGGGTAACTGGTTCCGGTTCCACGCTGGGTGTGACTGGTTCCGGTTCCACGCTGTGGGTAACTGGTTCCGGTTCCACGCTGTGGGTAACTGGTTCCGGTTCCATGCTGTGGGTAACTGGTTCCGGTTCCATACTGGGGATAACTGGTTCCGGTTCCATACTGGGGATAAGTGGTTCCGGTTCCATGCTGTGGGTAACTGGTTCTGGTTCCATGCTGGGTGTTACTGGTTCCAGTTCCATGCTGTGGGTAACTGGTTCCGGTTCCATAATGTGGGTAACTGGTTCCGGTTCCATGCTGGGGATAACTGGTTCCGGTTCCATAATGTGGGTAAGTGGTTCCGGTTCCATACTGGGGATAACTGGTTCCGGCTCCATGCTGTGGGTAACTGGTTCCCGTTCCATAATGTGGGTAACTGGTTCCGGTTCCATGCTGTGGGTAACTGGTTCCGGTTCCATGCTGGGGATAACTGGTTCCGGTTCCATAATGTGGGTAACTGGCTCCGGTTCCATGCTGGGGATAACTGGTTCCGGTTCCATGCTGTGGGTAACTGGTTCCGGTTCCATGCTGTGGGTAACTTGTTCCGGTTCCATGCTGTGGGTAACTGGTTCCGGTTCCATACTGAGGATAACTGGTTCCGGTTCCATAATGTGGGTAACTTGTTCCGGTTCCATGCTGGGTGTTACTGGTTCCGGTTCCATGCTGGGTGTTACTGGTTCCGGTTCCATGCTGTGGGTAACTGGTTCCGGTTCCATTCTGGGGATAACTGGTTCCGGTTCCATACTGGGTGTTACTGGTTCCGGTTCCATGCTGGGGGTAACTGGTTCCGGTTCCATGCTGGGGGTAACTGGTTCCGGTTCCATACTGGGGATAACTGGTTCCAGTTCCATAATGTGCGTAACTGGTTTCGGTTCCACGCTGGGTGTTACTGGTTCCGGTTCCATGCTGTGGGTAACTGGTTCCGGTTCCATGCTGTGGGTAACTGGTTCCGGTTCCATAATGTGGGTAACTGGTTCCGGTACCATTATGTGGGTAACTGGTTCCGGTTCCACGCTGGGTGTTACTGGTTCCGGTTCCACGTTGTGGGTAACTGGTTCCGGTTCCACGCTGTGGGTAACTGGTTCCGGTTCCATGCTGTGGGTAACTGGTTCCGGTTCCATACTGGGGATAACTGGTTCCAGTTCCATACTGGGGATAACTGGTTCCGGTTCCATGCTGTGGGTAACTGGTTCCGGTTCCATAATGTGAGTAACTGGTTCCGGTTCCATGCTGGGGATAACTGTTTCCGGTTCCATAATGTGGGTAACTGGTTCCGGTTCCATTCTGGGGATAACTGGTTCCGGTTCCATGCTGTGGGTAACTGGTTCCGGTTCCACGTTGGGTGTCACTGGTTCCGGTTCCATGCTGGGTGTTACTGGTTCCGGTTCCACGCTGGGTGTTACTGGTTCCGGTTCCATGCTGTGGGTAACTGGTTCCGGTTCCACGCTGGGTGTTACTGGTTCCGGTTCCATGCTGTGGGTAACTGGTTCCGGTTCCATGCTGTGGGTAACTGGTTCCGGTTCCATACTGGGGATAACTGGTTCCGGTTCCATACTGGGGATAACTGGTTCCGGTTCCATGCTGTGGGTAACTGGTTCTGGTTCCATAATGTGGGTAACTGGTTCCGGTTCCATGCTGGGGATAACTGGTTCCGGTTCCATAATGTGGGTAACTGGTTCCGGTTCCATGCTGGGGATAACTGGTTCCGGTTCCATGCTGGGGATAACTGGTTCCGCTTCCATGCTGGGGGTAACTGGTTCCGGTTCCATACTGGGGATAACTGGTTCCGGTTCCACGCTGGGTGTTACTGGTTCCGGTTCCACGCTGTGGGTAACTGGATCCGATTCCACGCTGTGGGTAACTGGTTCCGGTTCCACGCTGTGGGTAACTGGTTCCGGTTCCATACTGGGGATAACTGGTTCCGGTTCCATACTGGGGATAACTGGTTCCGGTTCCATGCTGTGGGTAACTGGTTCCGGTTCCATAATGTGAGTAACTGGTTCCGGTTCCATGCTGGGGATAACTGGTTCCGGTTCCATAATGTGGGTAACTGGTTCCGGATTTCATGCTGGGGATAACTGGTTCCGGTTCCATAATGTGGGTAACTGGTTCCGGTTCCATACTGGGGATAACTGGTTCCGGTTCCATGCTGTGGGTATCTGGTTCCGGTTCCATAATGTGGGTAACTGGTTCCGGTTCCACGCTGGGTGTTACTGGTTCCGGTTACATAATGTGGGTAACTGGTTCCGGTTCCATGCTGTGGGTAACTGGTTCCGGTTCCATAATGTGGGTAACTGGTTCCGGTTCCATACTGGGGATAACTGGTTCCGGTTCCATGCTGTGGGTATCTGGTTCCGGTTCCATAATGTGGGTAACTGGTTCCGGTTCCACGCTGGGTGTTACTGGTTCCGGTTCCATAATGTGGGTAACTGGTTCCGGTTCCATGCTGTGGGTAACTGGTTCCGGTTCCATGCTGGGGATAACTGGTTCCGGTTCCATGCTGTGGGTAACTGGTTCCGGTTCCAAAATGTGCGTAACTGGTTCCGGTACCATAATGTCGGTAACTGGTTCCGGTTCCACGCTGGGTGTTACTGGTTCCGGTTCCACGCTGTGGGTAACTGGTTCCGGTTCCACGCTGTGGGTAACTGGTTCCGGTTCCATGCTGGGGATAACTGGTTCCGGTTCCATACTGGGGATAACTGGTTCTGGTTCCATGCTGGGTGTTACTGGTTCCGGTTCCATGCTGTGGGTAACTGGTTCCGGTTCCATAATGTGGGTAACTGGTTCCGGTTCCATGCTGGGGATAACTGGTTCCGGTTCCATAATGTGGGTAACTGGTTCCGGTTCTATACTGGGGATAACTGGTTCCGGTTCCATGCTGTGGGTAACTGGTTCCGGTTCCATAATGTGGGTAACTGGTTCCGGTTCCATGCTGGGGATAACTGGTTCCGGTTCCATAATGTGGGTAACTGGTTCCGGTTCCATGCTGTGGGTAACTGGTTCCGGTTCCATGCTGGGGGTAACTGGTTCCGGTTCCATACTGGGGATAACTGGTTCCGGTTCCATAATGTGGGTAACTGGTTCCGGTTCCACGCTGGGTGTTACTGGTTCTGGTTCCATGCTGTGGGTAACTGGTTCCGGTTCCATAATGTGGGTAACTGGTTCCGGTACCAATGTGTGGGTAACTGGTTCCGGTTCCACGCTGGGTGTTACTGGTTCCGGTTCCACGTTGTGGGTAACTGGTTCCGGTTCCACACTGTGGGTAACTGGTTCCGGTTCCATGCTGTGGGTAACTGGTTCCGGTTCCATACTGGGGATAACTGGTTCCAGTTCCATAATGTGGGTAACTGGTTCCGGTTCCAGTCTGGGGATAACTGGTTCCGGTTCCATGCTGTGGGTAACTGGTTCCGGTTCCACGTTGGGTGTCACTGGTTCCGGTTCCATGCTGGGTGTTACTGGTTCCGGTTCCACGCTGGGTGTTACTGGTTCCGGTTCCATGCTGTGGGTAACTGGTTCCGGTTCCACGCTGGGTGTTACTGGTTCCGGTTCCACGCTGTGGGTAACTGGTTCCGGTTCTATACTGGGGATAACTGGTTCCGGTTCCATACTGGGGATAACTGGTTCCGGTTCCATACTGGGGATAACTGGTTCCGGTTCCATGCTGTGGGTAACTGGTTCTGGTTCCATAATGTGGGTAACTGGTTCCGGTTCCATGCTGGGGATAACTGGTTCCGGTTCCATAATGTGGGTAACTGGTTCCGGTTCCATGCTGGGGATAACTGGTTCCGGTTCCATGCTGGGGATAACTGGTTCCGCTTCCATGCTGGGGGTAACTGGTTCCGGTTCCATACTGGGGATAACTGGTTCCGGTTCCACGCTGGGTATTACTGGTTCCGGTTCCACGCTGTGGGTAACTGGTTCCAGTTCCATGCTGTGGGTAACTGGTTCCGGTTCCATACTGGGGATAACTGGTTCCGGTTCCATGCTGTGGGTAACTGGTTCCGGTTCCATGCTGTGGGTAACTGGTTCCGGTTCCATGCTGGGTGTTACTGGTTCCGGTTCCACGCTGGGTGTTACTGGTTCCGGTTCCATGCTGTGGGTAACTGGTTCCGGTTCCACGCTGGGTGTTACTTGTTCCGGTTCCATGCTGTGGGTAACTGGTTCCGGTTCCATACTGGGGATAACTGGTTCCGGTTCCATACTGGGGATAACTGGTTCCGGTTCCATGCTGTGGGTAACTGGTTCCGGTTCCATAATGTGGGTAACTGGTTCCGGTTCCATACTGGGGATAACTGGTTCCGGTTCCATACTGGGGATAACTGGTTCCGGTTCCATGCTGTGGATATCTGGTTCCGGTTCCATATTGGGGATGACTGGTTCCGGTTCCATAATGTGGGTAACTGGTTCCGGTTCCACGCTGGGTGTTACTGGTTCCGGTTCCATAATGTGGGTAACTGGTTCCGGTTCCATGCTGTGGGTAACTGGTTCCGGTTCCATAATGTGCGTAACTGGTTCCGGTACCATAATGTGGGTAACTGGTTCCGGTTCCACGCTGGGTGTTACTGGTTCCGGTTCCACGCTGTGCGTAACTGGTTCCGGTTCCACGCTGTGGGTAACTGGTTCCGGTTCCACGCTGGGTGTTACTGGTTCCAGTTCCATGCTGTGGGTAACTGGTTCCGGTTCCATGCTAGGGGTAACTGGTTCCGGTTCCATACTGGGTGTTACTGGTTCCGGTTCCATGCTGGGGGTAACTGGTTCCGGTTCCATGCTGGGGGTAACTGGTTCCGGTTCCATACTGGGGATAACTGGTTCCAGTTCCATAATGTGCGTAACTGGTTCCGGTTCCACGCTGGGTGTTACTGGTTCCGGTTCCATGCTGTGGGTAACTGGTTCCGGTTCCATGCTGTGGGTAACTGGTTCCGGTTCCATAATGTGGGTAACTGGTTCCGGTACCATTATGTGGGTAACTGGTTCCGGTTCCACGCTGGGTGTTACTGGTTCCGGTTCCACGTTGTGGGTAACTGGTTCCGGTTCCACGCTGTGGGTAACTGGTTCCGGTTCCATGCTGTGGGTAACTGGTTCCGGTTCCATACTGGGGATAACTGGTTCCAGTTCCATACTGGGGATAACTGGTTCCGGTTCCATGCTGTGGGTAACTGGTTCCGGTTCCATAATGTGAGTAACTGGTTCCGGTTCCATGCTGGGGATAACTGTTTCCGGTTCCATAATGTGGGTAACTGGTTCCGGTTCCATTCTGGGGATAACTGGTTCCGGTTCCATGCTGTGGGTAACTGGTTCCGGTTCCACGTTGGGTGTCACTGGTTCCGGTTCCATGCTGGGTGTTACTGGTTCCGGTTCCACGCTGGGTGTTACTGGTTCCGGTTCCATGCTGTGGGTAACTGGTTCCGGTTCCACGCTGGGTGTTACTGGTTCCGGTTCCATGCTGTGGGTAACTGGTTCCGGTTCCATGCTGTGGGTAACTGGTTCCGGTTCCATACTGGGGATAACTGGTTCCGGTTCCATACTGGGGATAACTGGTTCCGGTTCCATGCTGTGGGTAACTGGTTCTGGTTCCATAATGTGGGTAACTGGTTCCGGTTCCATGCTGGGGATAACTGGTTCCGGTTCCATAATGTGGGTAACTGGTTCCGGTTCCATGCTGGGGATAACTGGTTCCGGTTCCATGCTGGGGATAACTGGTTCCGGTTCCATGCTGGGGGTAACTGGTTCCGGTTCCATACTGGGGATAACTGGTTCCGGTTCCACGCTGGGTGTTACTGGTTCCGGTTCCACGCTGTGGGTAACTGGATCCGATTCCACGCTGTGGGTAACTGGTTCCGGTTCCACGCTGT
Source organism: Telmatherina bonti (assembly GCF_933228915.1). Lineage (NCBI taxonomy): Eukaryota > Metazoa > Chordata > Actinopteri > Atheriniformes > Telmatherinidae > Telmatherina > Telmatherina bonti. The sequence continues at coordinate 39,175,416 of NC_136610.1, read as the reverse complement.
GGGTAACTGGTTCCGGTTCCATACTGGGGATAACTGGTTCCGGTTCCATACTGGGGATAACTGGTTCCGGTTCCATGCTGTGGGTAACTGGTTCCGGTTCCATAATGTGAGTACCTGGTTCCGGTTCCATGCTGGTGATAACTGGTTCCGGTTCCATAATGTGGGTAACTGGTTCCGGATTTCATGCTGGGGATAACTGGTTCCGGTTCCATAATGTGGGTAACTGGTTCCGGTTCCATACTGGGGATAACTGGTTCCGGTTCCATGTTGTCGGTATCTTGTTCCGGTTCCATAATGTGGGTAACTGGTTCCGGTTCCACGCTGGGTGTTACTGGTTCCGGTTACATAATGTGGGTAACTGGTTCCGGTTCCATGCTGTGGGTAACTGGTTCCGGTTCCATAATGTGGGTAACTGGTTCCGGTTCCATACTGGGGATAACTGGTTCCGGTTCCATGCTGTGGGTATCTGGTTCCGGTTCCATAATGTGGGTAACTGGTTCCGGTTCCACGCTGGGTGTTACTGGTTCCGGTTCCATAATGTGGGTAACTGGTTCCGGTTCCATGCTGTGGGTAACTGGTTCCGGTTCCATGCTGGGGATAACTGGTTCCGGTTCCATGCTGTGGGTAACTGGTTCCGGTTCCAAAATGTGCGTAACTGGTTCCGGTACCATAATGTCGGTAACTGGTTCCGGTTCCATGCTGGGTGTTACTGGTTCCGGTTCCACGCTGTGGGTAACTGGTTCCGGTTCCACGCTGTGGGTAACTGGTTCCGGTTCCACGCTGTGGGTAACTGGTTCCGGTTCCATGCTGGGGATAACTGGTTCCGGTTCCATACTGGGGATAACTGGTTCTGGTTCCATGCTGGGTGTTACTGGTTCCGGTTCCATGCTGTGGGTAACTGGTTCCGGTTCCATAATGTGGGTAACTGGTTCCGGTTCCATGCTGGGGATAACTGGTTCCGGTTCCATAATGTGGGTAACTGGTTCCGGTTCTATACTGGGGATAACTGGTTCCGGTTCCATGCTGTGGGTAACTGGTTCCGGTTCCATAATGTGGGTAACTGGTTCCGGTTCCATGCTGGGGATAACTGGTTCCGGTTCCATAATGTGGGTAACTGGTTCCGGTTCCATGCTGTGGGTAACTGGTTCCGGTTCCATGCTGGGGGTAACTGGTTCCGGTTCCATACTGGGGATAACTGGTTCCGGTTCCATAATGTGGGTAACTGGTTCCGGTTCCACGCTGGGTGTTATTGTTTCTGGTTCCATGCTGTGGGTAACTGGTTCCGGTTCCATAATGTGGGTAACTGGTTCCGGTACCAATGTGTGGGTAACTGGTTCCGGTTCCACGCTGGGTGTTACTGGTTCCGGTTCCACGTTGTGGGTAACTGGTTCCGGTTCCACACTGTGGGTAACTGGTTCCGGTTCCATGCTGTGGGTAACTGGTTCCGGTTCCATTCTGGGGATAACTGGTTCCGGTTCCATGCTGTGGGTAACTGGTTCCGGTTCCACGTTGGGTGTCACTGGTTCCGGTTCCATGCTGGGTGTTACTGGTTCCGGTTCCACGCTGGGTGTTACTGGTTCCGGTTCCATGCTGTGGGTAACTGGTTCCGGTTCCACGCTGGGTGTTACTGGTTCCGGTTCCACGCTGTGGGTAACTGGTTCCGGTTCCATACTGGGGATAACTGGTTCCGGTTCCATACTGGGGATAACTGGTTCCGGTTCCATACTGGGGATAACTGGTTCCGGTTCCATGCTGTGGGTAACTGGTTCTGGTTCCATAATGTGGGTAACTGGTTCCGGTTCCATGCTGGGGATAACTGGTTCCGGTTCCATAATGTGGGTAACTGGTTCCGGTTCCATGCTGGGGATAACTGGTTCCGGTTCCATGCTGGGGATAACTGGTTCCGCTTCCATGCTGGGGGTAACTGGTTCCGGTTCCATACTGGGGATAACTGGTTCCGGTTCCACGCTGGGTGTTACTGGTTCCGGTTCCACGCTGTGGGTGTATGGTTCCAGTTCCATGCTGTGGGTAACTGGTTCCGGTTCCATACTGGGGATAACTGGTTCCAGTTCCATGCTGTGGGTAACTGGTTCCGGTTCCATGCTGTGGGTAACTGGTTCCGGTTCCATGCTGGGTGTTACTGGTTCCGGTTCCACGCTGGGTGTTACTGGTTCCGGTTCCATGCTGTGGGTAACTGGTTCCGGTTCCACGCTGGGTGTTACTTGTTCCGGTTCCATGCTGTGGGTAACTGGTTCCGGTTCCATACTGGGGATAACTGGTTCCGGTTCCATACTGGGGATAACTGGTTCCGGTTCCATGCTGTGGGTAACTGGTTCCGGTTCCATAATGTGGGTAACTGGTTCCGGTTCCATACTGGGGATAACTGGTTCCGGTTCCATACTGGGGATAACTGGTTCCGGTTCCATGCTGTGGATATCTGGTTCCGGTTCCATATTGGGGATGACTGGTTCCGGTTCCATAATGTGGGTAACTGGTTCCGGTTCCACGCTGGGTGTTACTGGTTCCGGTTCCATAATGTGGGTAACTGGTTCCGGTTCCATGCTGTGGGTAACTGGTTCCGGTTCCATAATGTGCGTAACTGGTTCCGGTACCATAATGTGGGTAACTGGTTCCGGTTCCACGCTGGGTGTTACTGGTTCCGGTTCCACGCTGTGGGTAACTGGTTCCGGTTCCACGCTGTGGGTAACTGGTTCCGGTTCCATGCTGTGGGTAACTGGTTCCGGTTCCATGCTGTGGGTAACTGGTTCCGGTTCCATACTGGGGATAACTGGTTCCGGTTCCATACTGGGGATAACTGGTTCTGGTTCCATGCTGGGGATAACTGGTTCCGGTTCCATACTGGGGATAACTGGTTCTGGTTCCATGCTGGGTGTTACTGGTTCCGGTTCCATGCTGTGGGTAACTGGTTCCGGTTCCATAATGTGGGTAACTGGTTCCGGTTCCATGCTGGGGATAACTGGTTCCGGTTACATAATGTGGGTAACTGGTTCCGGTTCCATGCTGGGGATAACTGGTTCCGGTTCCACGCTGTGGGTAACTGGTTCCGGTTCCATGCTGTGGGTAAGTGGTTCCGGTTCCATACTGGGGATAACTGGTTCCGGTTCCACGCTGTGGGTAACTGGTTCCGGTTCCATGCTGGGGATAACTGGTTCCGGTTCCATGCTGTGGGTAACTGGTTCCGGTTCCATGCTGGGGGTAAGTGGTTCCGGTTCCATGCTGTGGGTAACTGGTTCCGGTTCCATGCTGTGGGTAACTGGTTCCGGTTCCATAATGTGGGTAACTGGTTCCGGTTCCATACTGGGGATAACTGGTTCTGGTTCCACGCTGTGGGTAAATGGTTCCGGTTCCATGCTGTGGGTAAGTGGTTCCGGTTCCATAATGTGGGTAACTGGTTCCGGTTCCATACTGGGGATAACTGGTTCCGGTTCCATAATGTGGGTAACTGGTTCCGATTCTACAATGAGTATTACCAGTTCCATGCTGGGTGTTACTGGTTCCGGTTCCATGCTGTGGGTAACTGGTTCCGGTTCCATACTGGGAATAACTGGTTCCGGTTCCATAATATGGGTAACTGGTTCCGGTTCCATGCTGGGGATAACTGGTTCCGGTTCCATGCTGGGTTTTACTGGTTCCGGTTCCATGCTGTGGGTAACTGGTTCCGGTTCCATAATGTGCGTAACTGGTTCCGGTACCATAATGTGGGTAACTGGTACTGGTTCCGGTTCCACGCTGGGTGTTACTGGTTCCGGTTCCACGCTGTGGGTAACTGGTTCCGGTTCCATGCTGTGGGTAACTGGTTCCGGTTCCATACTGGGGATAACTGGTTCCGGTTCCATACTGGGGATAACTGGTTCTGGTTCCATGCTGGGGATAACTGGTTCCGGTTCCATACTGGGGATAACTGGTTCTGGTTCCATGCTGGGTGTTACTGGTTCCGGTTCCATGCTGTGGGTAACTGGTTCCGGTTCCATAATGTGGGTAACTGGTTCCGGTTCCATGCTGGGGATAACTGGTTCCGGTTCCATAATGTGGGTAACTGGTTCCGGTTCCATGCTGGGGATAACTGGTTCCGGTTCCACGCTGTGGGTAACTGGTTCCGGTTCCATGCTGTGGGTAAGTGGTTCCGGTTCCATACTGGGGATAACTGGTTCCGGTTCCACGCTGTGGGTAACTGGTTCCGGTTCCATGCTGGGGATAACTGGTTCCGGTTCCATGCTGTGGGTAACTGGTTCCGGTTCCATGCTGTGGGTAACTGGTTCCGGTTCCATACTGGGGATAACTGGTTCCGGTTCCATGCTGTGGGTAACTGGTTCCGGTTCCATGCTGTGGGTAACTGGTTCCGGTTCCATGCTGGGTGTTACTGGTTCCGGTTCCACGCTGGGTGTTACTGGTTCCGGTTCCATGCTGTGGGTAACTGGTTCCGGTTCCACGCTGGGTGTTACTTGTTCCGGTTCCATGCTGTGGGTAACTGGTTCCGGTTCCATACTGGGGATAACTGGTTCCGGTTCCATACTGGGGATAACTGGTTCCGGTTCCATGCTGTGGGTAACTGGTTCCGGTTCCATAATGTGGGTAACTGGTTCCGGTTCCATACTGGGGATAACTGGTTCCGGTTCCATACTGGGGATAACTGGTTCCGGTTCCATGCTGTGGATATCTGGTTCCGGTTCCATATTGGGGATGACTGGTTCCGGTTCCATAATGTGGGTAACTGGTTCCGGTTCCACGCTGGGTGTTACTGGTTCCGGTTCCATAATGTGGGTAACTGGTTCCGGTTCCATGCTGTGGGTAACTGGTTCCGGTTCCATAATGTGCGTAACTGGTTCCGGTACCATAATGTGGGTAACTGGTTCCGGTTCCACGCTGGGTGTTACTGGTTCCGGTTCCACGCTGTGGGTAACTGGTTCCGGTTCCACGCTGTGGGTAACTGGTTCCGGTTCCATGCTGTGGGTAACTGGTTCCGGTTCCATGCTGTGGGTAACTGGTTCCGGTTCCATACTGGGGATAACTGGTTCCGGTTCCATGCTGGGGATAACTGGTTCCGGTTCCATACTGGGGATAACTGGTTCTGGTTCCATGCTGGGGATAACTGGTTCTGGTTCCATGCTGGGTGTTACTGGTTCCGGTTCCATGCTGTGGGTAACTGGTTCCGGTTCCATGCTGGGGATAACTGGTTCCGGTTACATAATGTGGGTAACTGGTTCCGGTTCCATGCTGGGGATAACTGGTTCCGGTTCCACGCTGTGGGTAACTGGTTCCGGTTCCACGCTGTGGGTAAGTGGTTCCGGTTCCATACTGGGGATAACTGGTTCCGGTTCCACGCTGTGGGTAACTGGTTCCGGTTCCATGCTGGGGATAACTGGTTCCGGTTCCATGCTGTGGGTAACTGGTTCCGGTTCCATGCTGGGGGTAAGTGGTTCCGGTTCCATGCTGGGGGTAAGTGGTTCCGGTTCCATGCTGTGGGTAACTGGTTCCGGTTCCATGCTGTGGGTAACTGGTTCCGGTTCCATAATGTGGGTAACTGGTTCCGGTTCCATACTGGGGATAACTGGTTCTGGTTCCACGCTGTGGGTAAATGGTTCCGGTTCCATGCTGTGGGTAAGTGGTTCCGGTTCCATAATGTGGGTAACTGGTTCCGGTTCCATACTGGGGATAACTGGTTCCGGTTCCATAATGTGGGTAACTGGTTCCGATTCTACAATGAGTATTACCAGTTCCATGCTGGGTGTTACTGGTTCCGGTTCCATGCTGTGGGTAACTGGTTCCGGTTCCATACTGGGAATAACTGGTTCCGGTTCCATAATATGGGTAACTGGTTCCGGTTCCATGCTGGGGATAACTGGTTCCGGTTCCATGCTGGGTTTTACTGGTTCCGGTTCCATGCTGTGGGTAACTGGTTCCGGTTCCATAATGTGCGTAACTGGTTCCGGTACCATAATGTGGGTAACTGGTTCCGGTTCCACGCTGGGTGTTACTGGTTCCGGTTCCACGCTGTGGGTAATTGGTTCCGGTTCCATGCTGTGGGTAACTGGTTCCGGTTCCATACTGGGGATAACTGGTTCCGGTTCCATACTGGGGATAACTGGTTCTGGTTCCATGCTGGGGATAACTGGTTCCGGTTCCATACTGGGGATAACTGGTTCTGGTTCCATGCTGGGTGTTACTGGTTCCGGTTCCATGCTGTGGGTAACTGGTTCCGGTTCCATAATGTGGGTAACTGGTTCCGGTTCCATGCTGGGGATAACTGGTTCCGGTTCCATAATGTGGGTAACTGGTTCCGGTTCCATGCTGGGGATAACTGGTTCCGGTTCCACGCTGTGGGTAACTGGTTCCGGTTCCATGCTGTGGGTAAGTGGTTCCGGTTCCATACTGGGGATAACTGGTTCCGGTTCCACGCTGTGGGTAACTGGTTCCGGTTCCATGCTGGGGATAACTGGTTCCGGTTCCATGCTGTGGGTAACTGGTTCCGGTTCCATGCTGGGGGTAAGTGGTTCCGGTTCCATGCTGTGGGTAACTGGTTCCGGTTCCATGCTGTGGGTAACTGGTTCCGGTTCCATAATGTGGGTAACTGGTTCCGATTCTACAATGAGTATTACCAGTTCCATGCTGGGTGTTACTGGTTCCGGTTCCATGCTGTGGGTAACTGGTTCCGGTTCCATACTGGGGATAACTGGTTCCGGTTCCATAATATGGGTAACTGGTTCCGGTTCCATGCTGGGGATAACTGGTTCCGGTTCCATGCTGGGTTTTACTGGTTCCGGTTCCATGCTGTGGGTAACTGGTTCCGGTTCCATACTGAGGATAACTGGTTCCGGTTCCATAATGTGGGTAACTGGTTCCGGTTCCATGCTGGGGATAACTGGTTCCGGTTCCATACTGGGGATAATTGGTTCCAGTTCCATAATGTGGGTAACTGGTTCCGGTTCCATGCTGGGGATAACTGGTTCCGGTTCCATGCTGGGTGTTACTGGTTCCGGTTCCATGCTGTGGGTAACTGGTTCCGGTTCCATGCTGGGGGTAACTGGTTCCGGTTCCATACTGGGGATAACTGGTTCCGGTTCCATAATGTGGGTAACTGGTTCCGGTTCGACGCTGGGTGTTACTGGTTCCGGTTCCATGCTGTGGGTAACTGGTTCCGGTTCCATACTGTGGGTAACTGGTTCTGGTTCCATGCTGTGGGTAACTGGTACCTGTTCCATACTGGGGATAACTGGTTCCGGTTCCATGCTGTGGGTAACTGGTTCCGGTTCCATAATGTGGGTAACTGGTTCCGGTACCATAATGTGGGTAACTGGTTCCGGTACCATAATGTGGGTAACTGGTTCCGGTTCCACGCTGGGTGTTACTGGTTCCGGTTCCACGCTGTGGGTAACTGGTTCCGGTTCCATGCTGTGGGTAACTGGTTCCGGTTCCATACTGGGGATAACTGGTTCCGGTTCCATACTGGGGATAACTGGTTCTGGTTCCATGCTGGGGATAACTGGTTCCGGTTCCATACTGGGGATAACTGGTTCTGGTTCCATGCTGGGTGTTACTGGTTCCGGTTCCATGCTGTGGGTAACTGGTTCCGGTTCCATAATGTGGGTAACTGGTTCCGGTTCCATGCTGGGGATAACTGGTTCCGGTTCCATAATGTGGGTAACTGGTTCCGGTTCCATGCTGGGGATAACTGGTTCCGGTTCCACGCTGTGGGTAACTGGTTCCGGTTCCATGCTGTGGGTAAGTGGTTCCGGTTCCATACTGGGGATAACTGGTTCCGGTTCCACGCTGTGGGTAACTGGTTCCGGTTCCATGCTGGGGATAACTGGTTCCGGTTCCATGCTGTGGGTAACTGGTTCCGGTTCCATGCTGGGGGTAAGTGGTTCCGGTTCCATGCTGTGGGTAACTGGTTCCGGTTCCATGCTGTGGGTAACTGGTTCCGGTTCCATAATGTGGGTAACTGGTTCCGATTCTACAATGAGTATTACCAGTTCCATGCTGGGTGTTACTGGTTCCGGTTCCATGCTGTGGGTAACTGGTTCCGGTTCCATACTGGGGATAACTGGTTCCGGTTCCATAATATGGGTAACTGGTTCCGGTTCCATGCTGGGGATAACTGGTTCCGGTTCCATGCTGGGTTTTACTGGTTCCGGTTCCATGCTGTGGGTAACTGGTTCCGGTTCCATACTGAGGATAACTGGTTCCGGTTCCATAATGTGGGTAACTGGTTCCGGTTCCATGCTGGGGATAACTGGTTCCGGTTCCATACTGGGGATAATTGGTTCCAGTTCCATAATGTGGGTAACTGGTTCCGGTTCCATGCTGGGGATAACTGGTTCCGGTTCCATGCTGGGTGTTACTGGTTCCGGTTCCATGCTGTGGGTAACTGGTTCCGGTTCCATGCTGGGGGTAACTGGTTCCGGTTCCATACTGGGGATAACTGGTTCCGGTTCCATAATGTGGGTAACTGGTTCCGGTTCGACGCTGGGTGTTACTGGTTCCGGTTCCATGCTGTGGGTAACTGGTTCCGGTTCCATACTGTGGGTAACTGGTTCTGGTTCCATGCTGTGGGTAACTGGTACCTGTTCCATACTGGGGATAACTGGTTCCGGTTCCATGCTGTGGGTAACTGGTTCCGGTTCCATAATGTGGGTAACTGGTTCCGGTACCATAATGTGGGTAACTGGTTCCGGTTCCACGCTGGGTGTTACTGGTTCCGGTTCCACGCTGTGGGTAACTGGTTCCGGTTCCATACTGAGGATAACTGGTTCCGGTTCCATAATGTGGTTAACTGGTTCCGGTTCCATGCTGGCGATAACTGGTTCCGGTTCCACGCTGGGTGTTACTGGTTCGGGTTCCACGCTGTGGGTAACTGGTTCCGGTTCCATGCTGTGGGTAACTGGTTCTGGTTCCATACTGGGGATAACTGGTTCCGGTTCCATGCTGTGGGTAACTGGTTCCGGTTCCATAATGTGGGTAACTGGTTCCGGTTCCATACTGGGGATAACTGGTTCTGGTTCCACGCTGTGGGTAACTGGTTCCGGTTCCATGCTGTGGGTAAGTGGTTCCGGTTCCATAATGTGGGTAACTGGTTCCGGTTCCATACTGGGGATAACTGGTTCCGGTTCCATAATGTGGGTAACTGGTTCCGATTCTACAATGAGTATTACCAGTTCCATGCTGGGTGTTACTGGTTCCGGTTCCATAATGTGGGTAACTGGTTCCGATTCTACAATGAGTATTACCAGTTCCATGCTGGGTGTTACTGGTTCCGGTTCCATGCTGTGCGTAACTGGTTCCGGTTCCTTACTGGGGATAACTGGTTCCGGTTCCATAATATGGGTAACTGGTTCCCGTTCCATGCTGGGGATAACTGGTTCCGGTTCCATGCTGGGTTTTACTGGTTCCGGTTCCATGCTGTGGGTAACTGGTTCCGGTTCCACACTGAGGATAACTGGTTCCGGTTCCATAATGTGGGTAACTGGTTCCGGTTCCACGCTGTGGGTAACTGGTTCCGGTTCCATGCTGTGGGTAAGTGGTTCCGGTTCCATAATGTGGGTAACTGGTTCCGGTTCCATACTGGGGATAACTGGTTCCGGTTCCATAATGTGGGTAACTGGTTCCGATTCTACAATGAGTATTACCAGTTCCATGCTGGGTGTTACTGGTTCCGGTTCCATGCTGTGGGTAACTGGTTCCGGTTCCATACTGGGGATAACTGGTTCCGGTTCCATAATATGGGTAACTGGTTCCGGTTCCATGCTGGGGATAACTGGTTCCGGTTCCATGCTGGGTTTTACTGGTTCCGGTTCCATGCTGTGGGTAACTGGTTCCGGTTCCATACTGAGGATAACTGGTTCCGATTCCATAATGTGGGCAACTGGTTCCGGTTCCATGCTGGGGATAACTGGTTCCGGTTCCATACTGGGGATAATTGGTTCCGGTTCCATAATGTGGGTAACTGGTTCCGGTTCCATGCTGGGTGTTACTGGTTCCGGTTCCATGCTGTGGGTAACTGGTTCCGGTTCCATGCTGGGGGTAACTGGTTCCGGTTCCATACTGGGGATAACTGGTTCCGGTTCCATAATGTGGGTAACTGGTTCCGGTTCGACGCTGGGTGTTACTGGTTCCGGTTCCATGCTGTGGGTAACTGGTTCCGGTTCCATACTGTGGGTAACTGGTTCTGGTTCCATGCTGTGGGTAACTGGTACCGGTTCCATACTGGGGATAACTGGTTCCGGTTCCATGCTGTGGGTAACTGGTTCCGGTTCCATAATGTGGGTAACTGGTTCCTGTACCATAATGTGGGTAACTGGTTCCGGTTCCACGCTGGGTGTTACTGGTTCCGGTTCCACGCTGTGGGTAACTGGTTCCGGTTCCATACTGAGGATAACTGGTTCCGGTTCCATAATGTGGGTAACTGGTTCCGGTTCCATGCTGGGGATAACTGGTTCCGGTTCCACGCTGGGTGTTACTGGTTCCGGTTCCACGCTGTGTGTAACTGGTTCCGGTTCCATGCTGTGGGTAACTGGTTCCGGTTCCATACTGGGGATAACTGGTTCCGGTTCCATGCTGTGGGTAACTGGTTCCGGTTCCATGCTGGGGATAACTGGTTCCGGTTCCATAATGTGGGTAACTGGTTCCGGTTCCATACTGGGGATAACTGGTTCCGGTTCCATGCTGGGGATAACTGGTTCCGGTTCCATGCTGTGGGTAACTGGTTCCGGTTCCATAATGTGGGTAACTGGTTCCGGTTCCATGCTGGGGATATCTGGTTCCGGTTCCATAATGTGGGTAACTGGCTCCGGTTCCATGCTGGGGATAACTGGTTCCGGTTCCATGCTGTGGGTAACTGGTTCCGGTACCATAATGTGGGTAACTGGTTCCGGTACCATAATGTGGGTAACTGGTTCCGGTTCCACGCTATGGGTAACTGGTTCCGGTTCCATGCTGTGGGTAACTGGTTCCGGTTCCATACTGGGCATAACTGGTTCCGGTTCCATACTGGGGATAACTGGTTCCGGTTCCATGCTTGGGGTAACTGGTTCCGGTTCCATACTGGGGATAACTGGTTCCGGTTCCATAATGTGGGTAACTGGTTCCGGTTCCACGCTGGGTGTTACTGGTTCCGGTTCCATGCTGTGGGTAACTGGTTCCGGTTCCATGCTGTGGGTAACTGGTTCCGGTTCCATACTGGGGATAACTGGTTCCGGTTCCATGCTGTGGGTAACTGGTTCCGGTTCCATAATGTGGGTAAATGGTTCCGGTACCATAATGTGGGTAACTGGTTCCGGTTCCACGCTGGGTGTTACTGGTTCCGGTTCCACGCTGTGGGTAACTGGTTCCGGTTCCATGCTGTGGGTAACTTGTTCCGGTTCCATGCTGTGGGTAACTGGTTCCGGTTCCATACTGGGGATAACTCTTTCCGGTTCCATACTGGGGATAACTGGTTCCGGTTCCATGCTGTGGGTAACTGGTTCCGGTTCCATAATGTGCGTAACTGGTTCCGGTACCATAATGTGGGTAACTGGTTCCGGTTCCATGCTGTGGGTAACTGGTTCCGGTTCCACGCTGGGTGTTACTGGTTCCGGTTCCATGCTGGGTGTTACTGGTTCCGGTTCCACGCTGGGTGTTACTGGTTCCGGTTCCATGCTGTGGGTAACTGGTTCTGGTTCCATGCTGGGGATAACTGGTTCCGGTTCCACGCTGGGTGTTACTGGTTCCGGTTCCATGCTGTGGGTAACTGGTTCCGGTTCCATGCTGTGGGTAACTGGTTCCGATTCCATAATGTGGGTAACTGGTTTCGGTTCCATACTGGGGATAACTGGTTCTGGTTCCATGCTGTGGGTAACTGGTTCCGGTTCCATACTGGGGATAACTGGTTTCGGTTCCATGCTGTGGGTAACTGGTTCCGGTTCCATACTGGGGATAACTGGTTCCGGTTCCATGCTGTGGGTAACTGGTTCCGGTTCCATGCTGTGGGTAACTGGTTCCGGTTCCATGCTGGGGATAACTGGTTCCGGATCCATGCTGTGGGTAACTGGTTCCGGTTCCATGCTGTGGGTAACTGGTTCCGGTTCCATGCTGTGGGTAAGTGGTTCCGGTACCATAATGTCGGTAACTGGTTCCGGTTCCACGCTGGGTGTGACTGGTTCCGGTTCCACGCTGTGGGTAACTGGTTCCGGATCCATGCTGTGGGTAACTGGTTCCGGTTCCATACTGGGGATAACTGGTTCCGGTTCCATAATGTGGGTAACTGGTTCCGGTTCCATACTGGGGATAACTGGTTCCGGTTCCATGCTGTGGGTAACTGGTTCCGGTTCCATAATGTGGGTGTTACTGGTTCCGGATCCATGCTGGGGATAACTGGTTCCGGTTCCATAATGTGGGTAACTGGATCCGGTTCCATGCTGGGGATAACTGGTTCCGGTTCCATGCTGTGGGTAACTGGTTCCGGTTCCATGCTGTGGGTAACTTGTTCCGGTTCCATGCTGTGGGTAACTGGTTCCGGTTCCATACTGGGGATAACTGGTTCCGGTTCCATGCTGGGGATATCTGGTTCCGGTTCCATAATGTGGGTAACTGGCTCCGGTTCCATGCTGGGGATAACTGGTTCCGGTTCCATGCTGTGGGTAACTGGTTCCGGTACCATAATGTGGGTAACTGGTTCCGGTACCATAATGTGGGTAACTGGTTCCGGTTCCACGCTATGGGTAACTGGTTCCGGTTCCATGCTGTGGGTAACTGGTTCCGGTTCCATACTGGGCATAACTGGTTCCGGTTCCATACTGGGGATAACTGGTTCCGGTTCCATGCTTGGGGTAACTGGTTCCGGTTCCATACTGGGGATAACTGGTTCCGGTTCCATAATGTGGGTAACTGGTTCCGGTTCCACGCTGGGTGTTACTGGTTCCGGTTCCATGCTGTGGGTAACTGGTTCCGGTTCCATGCTGTGGGTAACTGGTTCCGGTTCCATACTGGGGATAACTGGTTCCGGTTCCATGCTGTGGGTAACTGGTTCCGGTTCCATAATGTGGGTAAATGGTTCCGGTACCATAATGTGGGTAACTGGTTCCGGTTCCACGCTGGGTGTTACTGGTTCCGGTTCCACGCTGTGGGTAACTGGTTCCGGTTCCATGCTGTGGGTAACTTGTTCCGGTTCCATGCTGTGGGTAACTGGTTCCGGTTCCATACTGGGGATAACTCTTTCCGGTTCCATACTGGGGATAACTGGTTCCGGTTCCATGCTGTGGGTAACTGGTTCCGGTTCCATAATGTGCGTAACTGGTTCCGGTACCATAATGTGGGTAACTGGTTCCGGTTCCATGCTGTGGGTAACTGGTTCCGGTTCCACGCTGGGTGTTACTGGTTCCGGTTCCATGCTGGGTGTTACTGGTTCCGGTTCCACGCTGGGTGTTACTGGTTCCGGTTCCATGCTGTGGGTAACTGGTTCTGGTTCCATGCTGGGGATAACTGGTTCCGGTTCCACGCTGGGTGTTACTGGTTCCGGTTCCATGCTGTGGGTAACTGGTTCCGGTTCCATGCTGTGGGTAACTGGTTCCGATTCCATAATGTGGGTAACTGGTTTCGGTTCCATACTGGGGATAACTGGTTCTGGTTCCATGCTGTGGGTAACTGGTTCCGGTTCCATACTGGGGATAACTGGTTTCGGTTCCATGCTGTGGGTAACTGGTTCCGGTTCCATACTGGGGATAACTGGTTCCGGTTCCATGCTGTGGGTAACTGGTTCCGGTTCCATGCTGTGGGTAACTGGTTCCGGTTCCATGCTGGGGATAACTGGTTCCGGATCCATGCTGTGGGTAACTGGTTCCGGTTCCATGCTGTGGGTAACTGGTTCCGGTTCCATGCTGTGGGTAAGTGGTTCCGGTACCATAATGTCGGTAACTGGTTCCGGTTCCACGCTGGGTGTGACTGGTTCCGGTTCCACGCTGTGGGTAACTGGTTCCGGATCCATGCTGTGGGTAACTGGTTCCGGTTCCATACTGGGGATAACTGGTTCCGGTTCCATAATGTGGGTAACTGGTTCCGGTTCCATACTGGGGATAACTGGTTCCGGTTCCATGCTGTGGGTAACTGGTTCCGGTTCCATAATGTGGGTGTTACTGGTTCCGGATCCATGCTGGGGATAACTGGTTCCGGTTCCATAATGTGGGTAACTGGATCCGGTTCCATGCTGGGGATAACTGGTTCCGGTTCCATGCTGTGGGTAACTGGTTCCGGTTCCATGCTGTGGGTAACTTGTTCCGGTTCCATGCTGTGGGTAACTGGTTCCGGTTCCATACTGGGGATAACTGGTTCCGGTTCCATAATGTGGGTAACTGGTTCCGGTTCCACGCTGGGTGTTACTGGTTCCGGTTCCATGCTGTGGGTAACTGGTTCCGGTTCCATGCTGTGGGTAACTGGTTCCGGTTCCATACTGGGGATAACTGGTTCCGGTTCCATGCTGTGGGTAACTGGTTCCGGTTCCATAATGTGCGTAACTGGTTCCGGTACCATAATGTGGGTAACTGGTTCCGGTTCCATGCTGTGGGTAACTGGTTCCGGTTCCACGCTGGGTGTTACTGGTTCCGGTTCCATGCTGGGTGTTACTGGTTCCGGTTCCATGCTGTGGGTAACTGGTTCTGGTTCCATGCTGGGGATAACTGGTTCCGGTTCCACGCTGGGTGTTACTGGTTCCGGTTCCATGCTGTGGGTAACTGGTTCCGGTTCCATGCTGTGGGTAACTGGTTCCGATTCCATAATGTGGGTAACTGGTTTCGGTTCCATACTGGGGATAACTGGTTCTGGTTCCATGCTGTGGGTAACTGGTTCCGGTTCCATACTGGGGATAACTGGTTTCGGTTCCATGCTGTGGGTAACTGGTTCCGGTTCCATACTGGGGATAACTGGTTCCGGTTCCATGCTGTGGGTAACTGGTTCCGGTTCCATGCTGTGGGTAACTGGTTCCGGTTCCATGCTGGGGATAACTGGTTCCGGATCCATGCTGTGGGTAACTGGTTCCGGTTCCATGCTGTGGGTAACTGGTTCCGGTTCCATGCTGTGGGTAAGTGGTTCCGGTACCATAATGTCGGTAACTGGTTCCGGTTCCACGCTGGGTGTGACTGGTTCCGGTTCCACGCTGTGGGTAACTGGTTCCGGATCCATGCTGTGGGTAACTGGTTCCGGTTCCATACTGGGGATAACTGGTTCCGGTTCCATAATGTGGGTAACTGGTTCCGGTTCCATACTGGGGATAACTGGTTCCGGTTCCATGCTGTGGGTAACTGGTTCCGGTTCCATAATGTGGGTGTTACTGGTTCCGGATCCATGCTGGGGATAACTGGTTCCGGTTCCATAATGTGGGTAACTGGATCCGGTTCCATGCTGGGGATAACTGGTTCCGGTTCCATGCTGTGGGTAACTGGTTCCGGTTCCACACTGGGTGTTACTGGTTCCGGTTCCATGCTGGGTGTTACTGGTTCCGGTTCCACGCTGGGTGTTACTGGTTCCGGTTCCATGCTGTGGGTAACTGGTTCTGGTTCCATGCTGGGGATAACTGGTTCCGGTTCCACGCTGGGTGTTACTGGTTCCGGTTCCATGCTGTGGGTAACTGGTTCCGGTTCCATGCTGTGGGTAACTGGTTCCGATTCCATAATGTGGGTAACTGGTATCGGTTCCATACTGGGGATAACTGGTTCTGGTTCCATGCTGTGGGTAACTGGTTCCGGTTCCATACTGGGGATAACTGGTTCCGGTTCCATGCTGTGGGTAACTGGTTCCGGTTACATACTGGGGATAACTGGTTCCGGTTCCATGCTGTGGGTAACTGGTTCCGGTTCCATGCTGTGGGTAACTGGTTCCGGTTCCATGCTGGGGATAACTGGTTCCGGTTCCATGCTGTGGGTAACTGGTTCCGGTTCCATGCTGTGGGTAACTGGTTCCGGTTCCATGCTGTGGGTAAGTGGTTCCGGTTCCATAATGTGGGTAACTGGTTCCGGTTCCATGCTGGGGATAACTGGTTCTGGTTCTACACTGTGGGTAACTGGTTCCGGTTCCATGCTGTGGGTAAGTGGTTCCGGTTCCATAATGTGGGTAACTGGTTCCGGTTCCATACTGGGGATAACTGGTTCCGGTTCCATAATGTGGGTAACTGGTTCCGGTTCCATACTGAGGATAACTGGTTCCGGTTCCATAATGTGGGTAACTGGTTCCGATTCTACAATGAGTTTTACCAGTTCCATGCTGGGTGTTACTGGTTCCGGTTCCATGCTGTGGGTAACTGGTTCCGGTTCCATACTGGGGATAACTGGTTCCGGTTCCATAATGTGGGTAACTTGTTCCGGTTCCATGCTGGGGATAACTGGTTCCGGTTCCATGCTGGGTGTTACTGGTTCCGGTTCCATGCTGTGGGTAACTGGTACCGGTTCCATACTGAGGATAACTGGTTCCGGTTTCATAATGTGGGTAACTGATTCCGGTTCCATGCTGGGGATAACTGGTTCCGGTTCCATACTGGGGATAACTGGTTCCGGTTCCATGTGGGTAACTGGTTCCGGTTCCATGCTGGGGATAACTGGTTCCGGTTCCATGCTGTGGGTAACTGGTTCCGGTTCCATGCTGGGGGTAACTGGTTCCGGTTCCATACTGGGGATAACTGGTTCCAGTTCGATAATGAGGGTAACTTGTTCCGGTTCCATGCTGGGTGTTACTGGTTCCGGTTCCATGCTGGGTGTTACTGGTTCCGGTTCCATGCTGTGGGTAACTGGTTCCGGTTCCATGCTGGGGATAACTGGTTCCGGTTCCATGCTGGGGATAACTGGTTCCGGTTCCATGCTGGGTGTTACTGGTTCCGGTTCCATGCTGAGGATAACTGGTTCCGGTTCCATACTGAGGATAACTGGTTCCGGTTTCATAATGTGGGTAACTGATTCCGGTTCCATGCTGGGGATAACTGGTTCTGGTTCCATACTGGGGATAACTGGTTCCGGTTCCATAATGTGGGTAACTGGTTCCGGTTCCATGCTGGGGATAACTGGTTCCGGTTCCATGCTGGGTGTTACTGGTTCCGGTTCCATGCTGTGGGTAACTGGTTCCGGTTCCATGCTGGGGGTAACTGGTTCCGGTTCCATGCTGGGGATAACTGGTTCCGGTTCCATAATGTGGGTAAATGGTTCCGGTTCCACGCTGGGTGTTACTGGTTCCGGTTCCATGCTGTGGGTAACTGGTTCCGGTTCCATAATGTGGGTAACTGGTTCCGGTACCATTATGTGGGTAACTGGTTCCGGTTCCACGCTGGGTGTTACTGGTTCCGGTTCCACGCTGTGGGTAACTGGTTCCGGTTCCACGCTGTGGGTAACTATTTCCGGTTCCATACTGGGGATAACTGGTTCCGGTTCCATACTGGGGATAACTGGTTCCGGTTCCATGCTGTGGGTAACTGGTTCCGGTTCCATAATGTGGGTAACTGGTTCCGGTTCCATGCTGGGGATAACTGGTTCCGGTTCCATAATGTGGGTAACTGGTTCCGGTTCCATTCTGGGGATTACTGGTTCCGGTTCCATGCTGTGGGTAACTGGTTCCGGTTCCACGCTGGGTGTTACTGGTTCCGGTTCCATGCTGTGGGTAACTGGTTCCGGTTCCACGCTGGGTGTTACTGGTTCCGGTTCCACGCTGTGGGTAACTGGTTCCGGTTCCATGCTGGGGGTAACTGGTTCCGGTTCCATGCTGTGGGTAACTGGTTCCGATTCCATAATGTGGGTAACTGGTTTCGGTTCCATACTGGGGATAACTGGTTCTGGTTCCATGCTGTGGGTAACTGGTTCCGGTTCCATACTGGGGATAACTGGTTTCGGTTCCATGCTGTGGGTAACTGGTTCCGGTTCCATACTGGGGATAACTGGTTCCGGTTCCATGCTGTGGGTAACTGGTTCCGGTTCCATGCTGTGGGTAACTGGTTCCGGTTCCATGCTGGGGATAACTGGTTCCGGATCCATGCTGTGGGTAACTGGTTCCGGTTCCATGCTGTGGGTAACTGGTTCCGGTTCCATGCTGTGGGTAAGTGGTTCTTGTACCATAATGTCGGTAACTGGTTCCGGTTCCACGCTGGGTGTGACTGGTTCCGGTTCCACGCTGTGGGTAACTGGTTCCGGATCCATGCTGTGGGTAACTGGTTCCGGTTCCATACTGGGGATAACTGGTTCCGGTTCCATAATGTGGGTAACTGGTTCCGGTTCCATACTGGGGATAACTGGTTCCGGTTCCATGCTGTGGGTAACTGGTTCCGGTTCCATAATGTGGGTGTTACTGGTTCCGGATCCATGCTGGGGATAACTGGTTCCGGTTCCATAATGTGGGTAACTGGATCCGGTTCCATGCTGGGGATAACTGGTTCCGGTTCCATGCTGTGGGTAACTGGTTCCGGTTCCACACTGGGTGTTACTGGTTCCGGTTCCATGCTGGGTGTTACTGGTTCCGGTTCCACGCTGGGTGTTACTGGTTCCGGTTCCATGCTGTGGGTAACTGGTTCTGGTTCCATGCTGGGGATAACTGGTTCCGGTTCCACGCTGGGTGTTACTGGTTCCGGTTCCATGCTGTGGGTAACTGGTTCCGGTTCCATGCTGTGGGTAACTGGTTCCGATTCCATAATGTGGGTAACTGGTATCGGTTCCATACTGGGGATAACTGGTTCTGGTTCCATGCTGTGGGTAACTGGTTCCGGTTCCATACTGGGGATAACTGGTTCCGGTTCCATGCTGTGGGTAACTGGTTCCGGTTACATACTGGGGATAACTGGTTCCGGTTCCATGCTGTGGGTAACTGGTTCCGGTTCCATGCTGTGGGTAACTGGTTCCGGTTCCATGCTGGGGATAACTGGTTCCGGTTCCATGCTGTGGGTAACTGGTTCCGGTTCCATGCTGTGGGTAACTGGTTCCGGTTCCATGCTGTGGGTAAGTGGTTCCGGTTCCATAATGTGGGTAACTGGTTCCGGTTCCATGCTGGGGATAACTGGTTCTGGTTCTACACTGTGGGTAACTGGTTCCGGTTCCATGCTGTGGGTAAGTGGTTCCGGTTCCATAATGTGGGTAACTGGTTCCGGTTCCATACTGGGGATAACTGGTTCCGGTTCCATAATGTGGGTAACTGGTTCCGGTTCCATACTGAGGATAACTGGTTCCGGTTCCATAATGTGGGTAACTGGTTCCGATTCTACAATGAGTTTTACCAGTTCCATGCTGGGTGTTACTGGTTCCGGTTCCATGCTGTGGGTAACTGGTTCCGGTTCCATACTGGGGATAACTGGTTCCGGTTCCATAATGTGGGTAACTTGTTCCGGTTCCATGCTGGGGATAACTGGTTCCGGTTCCATGCTGGGTGTTACTGGTTCCGGTTCCATGCTGTGGGTAACTGGTACCGGTTCCATACTGAGGATAACTGGTTCCGGTTTCATAATGTGGGTAACTGATTCCGGTTCCATGCTGGGGATAACTGGTTCCGGTTCCATACTGGGGATAACTGGTTCCGGTTCCATGTGGGTAACTGGTTCCGGTTCCATGCTGGGGATAACTGGTTCCGGTTCCATGCTGTGGGTAACTGGTTCCGGTTCCATGCTGGGGGTAACTGGTTCCGGTTCCATACTGGGGATAACTGGTTCCAGTTCGATAATGAGGGTAACTTGTTCCGGTTCCATGCTGGGTGTTACTGGTTCCGGTTCCATGCTGGGTGTTACTGGTTCCGGTTCCATGCTGTGGGTAACTGGTTCCGGTTCCATGCTGGGGATAACTGGTTCCGGTTCCATGCTGGGGATAACTGGTTCCGGTTCCATGCTGGGTGTTACTGGTTCCGGTTCCATGCTGAGGATAACTGGTTCCGGTTCCATACTGAGGATAACTGGTTCCGGTTTCATAATGTGGGTAACTGATTCCGGTTCCATGCTGGGGATAACTGGTTCTGGTTCCATACTGGGGATAACTGGTTCCGGTTCCATAATGTGGGTAACTGGTTCCGGTTCCATGCTGGGGATAACTGGTTCCGGTTCCATGCTGGGTGTTACTGGTTCCGGTTCCATGCTGTGGGTAACTGGTTCCGGTTCCATGCTGGGGGTAACTGGTTCCGGTTCCATGCTGGGGATAACTGGTTCCGGTTCCATAATGTGGGTAAATGGTTCCGGTTCCACGCTGGGTGTTACTGGTTCCGGTTCCATGCTGTGGGTAACTGGTTCCGGTTCCATAATGTGGGTAACTGGTTCCGGTACCATTATGTGGGTAACTGGTTCCGGTTCCACGCTGGGTGTTACTGGTTCCGGTTCCACGCTGTGGGTAACTGGTTCCGGTTCCACGCTGTGGGTAACTAGTTCCGGTTCCATACTGGGGATAACTGGTTCCGGTTCCATACTGGGGATAACTGGTTCCGGTTCCATGCTGTGGGTAACTGGTTCCGGTTCCATAATGTGGGTAACTGGTTCCGGTTCCATGCTGGGGATAACTGGTTCCGGTTCCATAATGTGGGTAACTGGTTCCGGTTCCATTCTGGGGATTACTGGTTCCGGTTCCATGCTGTGGGTAACTGGTTCCGGTTCCACGCTGGGTGTTACTGGTTCCGGTTCCATGCTGTGGGTAACTGGTTCCGGTTCCACGCTGGGTGTTACTGGTTCCGGTTCCACGCTGTGGGTAACTGGTTCCGGTTCCATGCTGGGGGTAACTGGTTCCGGTTCCATGCTGTGGGTAACTGGTTCCGGTTCCATGCTGTGGGTAACTGGTTCCGGTTCCATACTGGGGATAACTGGTTCCGGTTCCATAATGTGGGTAACTAGTTCCGGTTCCATGCTGTGGGTAACTGGTTCCGGTTCCATGCTGGGGGTAACTGGTTCCGGTTCCATGCTGGGGGTAACTGGTTCCGGTTCCATGCTGTGGGTAACAGGTTCTGGTTCTGTTCTGTGGAGGAGAATGCTGCAGAAGCTGCTGAATATGAAAGAAGATTCTTGACATCACATCATCACAGTGACAAAAGTGTTCAGTCAGAGGCTTCTTCAGGTCCAGTATGAGACAGAAAGATATGGAAGACCACCCATGCAAACAGCAACAACCCTTTGGAACAAGGATTTAATCTACTTCCATCCATCATCCATCTATCCATCTTCTGCTGCTTATCGGGATGGGGGCACAGGGGCAGCAGCCTAGCAGGGAAACCCAGGCATCCCTCTGCAGCCACATCCACCAGCTCATCAGGACGGGGGTGGGGGGATCAATACCTTTGGTATATATTTCTGCTTTGGGGGGGGCGGGGTCTGTCATTTATCCAGTCCTGTCCTTAAAAAACACAGACGTTTTTATTTGAAAAGGTGAAATGACCTTTTTGGAAAATTTGACTTTATTTCTCTGATATACAGAAAAGTGCTGCATGACTGATGAACAGACTGGCTGTAAATATTTGGATTGGAAAGTGGGAACCAGTCATCCCAACAAACCTCTCCCACAAATGCTGCATTAGAAGTTGTCTGTATTTTATAGTTGCAATGGCTGTGTGCAGATAAAGTGGGTGCAAAATGAGAAAATGCAGCTGAAACTCGATGTATGTACTCTCTCTATGGCCTCCGTTGAATCGTACCACTGTCAAACCTCGATAACGTCAGCTGTAAAATTTTTTCTGTATTTTACGACATCTGGCAGAAAGTAGCAGCGTATGCAGGTTTGGTAGCTGTGAATGCATAAAAAAACAGAAGATGCATCTGCATATAAAGCTAAACCAACCATATCCAAGATACTGCAGCCTGAATTAGCTGCCAAAGGAAGATGTTACCTATTATGATTTACTATTTGCTACTAATCAATTTGGCAGGTAGTTATGAACGATTATGGTTTATTAGGTTCATGTCTTCGTTCAATATTCTTCCAGAAAATTCCTTCACAAAAGTTCTGGAAAACTTTTACGAGATTGTTAGGTGTCCGATCTCTTCTTCATGGACTTTAGAACCATCTTAATACCACTGTGGTTGCCTCATGGCCAGAGGCAATTCTACACAACTTTACAGGGGCCCCTACAACCAGCATTCATTAACTGTTTGTTATGATTGTAAACTGATACACAGATGGATGGACAGTTTCGTATATTTCGTTATATGCATAGATATGACATCTGGAAATGGTTTTTGTCTGTGTGACTGAACATGTGACTTGATGCTTTGTATCTGCATGAGTCCTGCAATCCCTCCATTTTCACCCAGACTAGACAGAAAAAGTCAGCAAGTCAAAGCGAAGCAGCGAGCCTCTTATGGATTAAACATCATGTGTTAGTGTGTGATATGAGCTCTAATGAAAGTAAAGTCATGCTGG
The DNA here is from genome assembly GCF_933228915.1 of Telmatherina bonti. NCBI lineage: Eukaryota > Metazoa > Chordata > Actinopteri > Atheriniformes > Telmatherinidae > Telmatherina > Telmatherina bonti. Next base: position 39,153,088 of record NC_136610.1, on the reverse strand, counting down.
ACATAAATACAGAAAGTAAAGAGAGAATTTATGACTGATATGATGTACCTGGGCTCATTGTCCTTGTTTTAAATCAGTTTGCTAAGAGCTCCAGTTTGTAAATCTTGTTTTGTCACCACGTAAAAAATCTGCCTGGGAAATTCCAGTTCGTCAACGTGTAGAAAACGTTCTCCTGCAAACATCTCCTCATTGATGCAAAGTGAAAAACTGCTTAAAACTTCAGATTTCCTGATCTTTACGCTTCTCTCTGATTGGATGATGACAAATAACGCTGAGGATTGAAGAGGAGTAGATGGATTTAAAGAATAGTAGATACATTTAAAATGGAATAAATGGATTTAAAAGGGACTAGATGGATTTAAAGAGTGGTAGATAACTTTAAACAGGAGTAGATGGGGAGTAGAAACAGCACTTCAATCAATAAGAACAAAGAAGCCATTGATATTTATCAAAATGCTAAATTGATGATAAAAACTTCTGATGCTCCTGCAATGACACTTCTTTTTCTTTTCAAACAGCATCGATCAGTCAGAGTTTTTACATGTCTCATCTGGAACTTTAACTACCCCACAGCTGCATCAGTTGCCATGGCAACACATCATTTCACTGAAAAGCCAGAATTCTAGCTGAAGCTATTTTTGGTTGCATGCCAACGTGGGCTGTGGGATGCCATCGCCTTGTCACCACTTAGATATCTGGGTGTGAGTGAATGGAGGATGGGCGGAATGAGGAAGGTGGGAGGTAGTGGTTTTAGGGCCTGGTCCTCCTGGGCGTCGTGAATATCCTCTGCCTGGTGGGGCCCCAGCAGGGTTGGCAGCATGTTCCCCATGGCTGCAGGGGCCTCGGACTGGGACTCTGCCACCTGCTGGACGGATGCGTGGCCGTCTTCGTGGTGCGGGGATTGGGATTCAGGCTCCAGGATTCCTGCTGACCACCCAGGTCTCTGGGCCTCCGGTCGTACCTCTGAGCTTTACTCAGAGATCACATGATCATAACTCGTCTTCAGACCCTCTTCAGCTTGGAGAATCTGCATTCTCACAGTCCAATCCTTGTCCCACAGGTTTATACACCAACAGATTTCTGGTTTTAGTTGCGATACGTGTCGTTTTTCAGCTGGTTCTCGGCTGATTGTCGGCGGTTTCCTGTGAAGGTTGTAGGATGTTTCTTTACAGGTGTAGCATCTGCTCGTCTGGTGTTTCTGCTGGGATGGAAGGTGCTTTACTTTCTGAGCTGACGTCACCAACGGCTGGGCTTCATCCAGACTTCTAAGTCATAAACAAGATGTCATGGAACAAAGCTGCTTCCAGTCTGTGGTAAACAAGCCGGTGACCTTGGCTCGGAGGCGGTGATCTCGTCATGCTTGACCGGGAAACTGCCACCGTGCAGGTGAAAGGTCGCAGCCTGATGAACGCAGAAGAGACACGTCCAGCACAGTGTGGAAGGAAGGTCTGAAGCCTCCAGACGGAACCAGATCGTCACCTTGTTCAGACCAAGAGGCACTGCGAAGGACGCCGTAGAACCAAAGAGGAAGAAAAACAAAAACTTCATGCAGAGAAGATTCAACTTTTCTGAAAACTGCATCGTGTTTCATTCGCTAAACGCTTGGTTCCACTTCATATATTTATATACATTTCAATCAATCTTTATTCTTACATCATGTTTTTAAACAACGAAATGCAGAACAACTGCTTTACATTAAAATAAAAGAACAAAGTAGACATCTTTAAAGAAGCATCATGCCATTCAGGTTTCTTCTGGATTTACGGCCCCGAACTCGCAGAATTGAAAGGACGTCGGGTTTTATGCTATTTTAGCTGTTTACATTCCGTTTTTTCAGTCCAAATCGGATAACCTTGTCAAACTGAGGAAGCAGATAATATTTTTAGATCATCAACCACGACTGAGGCTCAGATCAGGACTTCCCTTTCAAATGCCAAAATACATCCAGCCTAATAATCCTACAGTGTCTGAAGCCTGAGAGGGATAGATGGGACGGCTGCAGGCCACACGGCCATTACTGAAACGGTTGGAAAAACTTCATCTGCTCAGTGGATGTAAATGTCTCTGTTTAAAGTATGTATATCTACAGGAATGTGTGCAGAAACCCAAACAACCAGCGCTGTCGGTATGGGACTGCAATTTAAAATAATTATACTCTACATTTTATTTATATTATGCAGATGTATTAAAAGCAGGAACATACATAGTTAGGATGGCCCAGATGTCCTCTTTCACCCCCATATCTCCTGTTTTTAAGAGCTAATATAAAATGTCTGGTGAGAGTTTCAACTGTTGATGTTTGTCTCTCTTCTCCCTCCGGATTCTTCGCTCTGCTTTCTATTCTATTCTATTCTATTCTATTCTATTCTATTCTATTCTATTCTATTCTATTCTATTCTATTCTATTCTACAGTCATTTAGCAGATGCTTTTATCCAAAGCGACTTATATGAGTGAGAACAACACAAGCAGGAAATCAAACAGCAGAGGACATGGTAGGAAGGTGATGGTGGACTGTCCAGTTGGACGCAGGTCCTGACATGAAGCTACAGGCTCTTTTTTTTTTGTTTTGTTTTTGTTTACTCCCTTCCCTAAAATACAAAGAATTGATACTATAAAGTTTGTTGCAAAGAACTGAGCTAAGTTCTCCAACTTTCCACTAAATAATTTCATGCTTTTATGTCTAAACACAACAGAATGGAGTTAACAAGGATCCACCAGCCTGCTGAGGAATCCTCCTCCTCAAAACTCACTCTAGAGACGTACCGAGGAAGACCAAGGACACACTGGAGGGACAACATCTCTAGATGGATGGATGAAGAAAGAAGATCAAACCATCATTGCTCCTGTGGTGAAAAGATCAACATGTTATTTGGCCTGAATGAGATGAAGAATCATCTGTTTTAGTGACTAAACTGTCCAGAAAGCAGTAATTTCTATTGGAGCCAATCAGTCGCTTGCTGGGCAGGGACCTAGCGAGTGGGATGGGGAAGATTAAGTTCTTGGTGTGTTTCCAGCAGAACTCGATGGATTTTTACCAGAAAAAAAAAACTCCTTTAGTTTGAAGGTTGAGACAGGAAGCGCTGCCGGAGATTTTCATGTCCCCGAGATGGAAGATAGCGTGCCAAAGGTTAGTCAGCTGCTGTAGTGATACACTGGATGTATTTAAAGTCGCTACAAAGACATGAAAACAACATAAAACTGGAACCAGTAAAGCCAACTTGAAAGAACATAAAATTCTGGTGAAACCAGAGAAAACCAGTAAATCCCTTCTGTCTGCAGCTGGTTAGTGTTACTGCGCAGAGAGCTGATCCCGGACAGCTGGCCGAGGCGGCCATCTTCTTTTTATTTGTTTGCATCCAGCTGCAGGTGGAGAGTTTGGTAGATCCTCACACCTGTTCTGCGTCGGCCAATCAGCAGCTGTACAAGAAAAACACATGAGCCACAGTGGTTGGAAACCATAAAAAGATACCTGGCAACATGGCTACCTGGACAACTGGACACCTGGCAACATGGCTACCTGGACAACTGGACACCTGGCAACATGGCTACCTGGACAACTGGACACCTGGCAACATGGCTACCTGGACAACTGGACACCTGGCAACATGGCTACCTGGACAACTGGACACCTGGCAACATGGCTACCTGGACACCTGGACACCTGGCAACATGGCTACCTGGACACCTGGATACCTGGCAACATGACTGCCTGGATACCTGGCAACATGGCTACCTGGACACCTGGCAACATGGCTACCTGGACACCTGGACACCTAGCTACCTGGACAACTGGATACCTGGCAACATAGACAACTGGATACCTGGCAACATGGACAACTGGATACCTGGCAACATGGACAACTGGATACCTGGCAACATAGACAACTGGATACCTGGCAACATGGACAACTGGATACCTGGCAACATGGAACACTGGATACCTGGCAACATAGACAACTGGATACCTGGCAACATGGACAACTGGATACCTGGCAACATGGACAACTGGATACCTGGCAACATAGACAACTGGATACCTGGCAACATGGACAACTGGATACCTGGCAACATGACAACTGGATACCTGGCAACATAGACAACTGGATACCTGGCAACATGGACAACTGGATACCTGGCAACATAGACAACTGGATACCTGGCAACATAGACAACTGGATACCTGGCAACATGGAACACTGGATACCTGGCAACATGGACAACTGGATACCTGGCAACATGGAACACTGGATACCTGGCAACATGGACAACTGGATACCTGGCAACATGGAACACTGGATACCTGGCAACATAGACAACTGGATACCTGGCAACATGGACAACTGGATACCTGGCAACATGGACAACTGGATACCTGGCAACATGGAACACTGGATACCTGGCAACATAGACAACTGGATACCTGCAACAAGGACAACTGGTTACCTGGCAACATGGCTACCTGGACAACTGGATACCTGGCAACAAGGACAACTGGTTACCTGGCAACATGGCTACCTGGACAACTGGATACCTGGCAACAAGGACAACTGGATGCATTGGAGGCATTTTGGACTAACATGCCACCTTCCTGGTTAACTTGCGTGTGTATGTATGTATATGTGTGTGTGTGTGTGTGTGTGTGTGTGTGTGTGTGTGTGTGTGTGTGTGTATATGTGTGTGCTCCAGACTGGACCGACATGAAGGACACGAGACATGTTGCAGATGTAGTTCACTCAGAACTGTGACCCGGTTCAATCGGATCTTGGTCTTCATGCTAATCGATCAGCAGCACGGAGGAGCTGTCTGCAGGTTTTCCTGCGACCAGTTCTGACCCGACTCTGCAAACCGGGACGGATTTATGTTCCGAGGCGTCTGGCGAACGCTGCCCGGAGAGAAAGCCTGTGATGTGTCAGGAGACGTCCCACCGTTGCAGAGCTGCATGACGTGTCCCCGCCATGTCCTCGCCGTGTCCTTGTCACGTTACTAACGCTACTCAGCGGGTTCCTGCCAGCGGCGTGGACCCGTTGACCTGCTGCAGCAGCAGAGAGAACCATAAAAAGTAACGGTGGGAAGAATTTACATCTTTGTAACGGAGTCCAAGCAGACGCGGTCCGAGACGCCGTGCCTCCTGGCTTCATGGTCGTCCGTGGAGATGCACGGTGGTCGGGGCCCCAGCAGACGGCTGCAGCTGCCGAACAGAGCATCAACCTGCCGGTCTACTGGAAAAAGGATTTCAGGAACCAGAACTGGTGAACCAGTAATGGCGACCCAAAAGAAACCCACATTTCCAGATTCCAATTCTGGTCTAGGTGACGTATCGACCCGCACAGATAAACCAGAACCGGTTCTATCAGCAGCAGGGGAGCTGATTGGCTGACATTAAATCTCATAGCTGACCAATCGTAGCTCAGGTTAGAAACGCCCACCTCATTAGCATACAGCAGAAAAGTGGCGGAGTGGGAAAAGCTGGTGTTTGGGAGGAAACGTGGAAATAATGGAAAAATAAATAAAGCTGGAAATAAAATATAAAGAAATGAACCTGACAATAAAACAAATGTAAAAATATGAAATAAAAAGAAAGTTGGTTAAAATAGATAAACTAATAAAACATGTTTATTTAGGTTTGACGTGGCGGACCTCGCCAGGCTTCACTCTGCAGAAAACATCTGGAAAATAAAAACGGCTGAATTTTCCACCAGCTGGAGATTCACAACAAAGTCGTCAAAATACCAGAATATTTTATATGATGGTCACTTTACATTGTTTTCTTTAGCTTCCATGTGCTTTTTGATATCTAATAAACTGTTTACATGTTAATAAATGAAAAACATTCATGTCTTTTAATGATTTCAGATTATCCGGAGGAATGCGGTGAAGTTTTCCTAAAACAGCATTTCTAGCTTTTCTGGTCTGACTGTACGGCTGTGTCTTCCCTGGAACGGAGATTTCTGACCTCAGTGGGACGTCCTTTCTAAAGGAAGGGAAATAGATAAATAAATTAATAAGTATCGCACATTTCCTTTTGGAACTGCGATGAAGCCTGGATGCAGGCAAACGTGTGCAGACGCAGCACCAACATGAAGCTTCTGCAGCTTCAAACGTGAGAAGATTTGGTGTTTCAGGATCTTCCTGCGTCTCACGAAGCTCCCTGGAGATGCAGACCTGCAGACCTGCAGGCCTCCAGGGAGGTCGCCACCAGACCGGATCCAGTCTGGACTCTAGTCCTGCAGACCTGCAGACCTCCAGGGAGGTCGCCACCAGACCGGGTCCAGTCTGGACTCTAGTCCTGCAGACCTGCAGACCTGCAGGCCTCCAGGGAGGTCGCCACCAGACCGGGTCCAGTCTGGACTCTAGTCCTGCAGACCTGCAGGCCTGCAGGCCTCCAGGGAGGTCGCCACCAGACCGGGTCCAGTCTGGACTCTAGTCCTGCAGACCTGCAGGCCTGCAGGGAGGTCGCCACCAGACCGGGTCCAGTCTGGACTCTAGTCCTGCAGACCTGCAGGCCTGCAGGCCTCCAGGGAGGTCGCCACCAGACCGGGTCCAGTCTGGACTCTAGTCCTGCAGACCTGCAGGCCTGCAGGGAGGTCGCCACCAGACCGGGTCCAGTCTGGACTCTAGTCCTGCAGACCTGCAGACCTGCAGGCCTCCAGGGAGGTCGCCACCAGACCGGGTCCAGTCTGGACTCTAGTCCTGCAGACCTGCAGGCCTGCAGGGAGGTCGCCACCAGACCGGGTCCAGTCTGGACTCTAGTCCTGCAGACCTGCAGGCCTGCAGGCCTCCAGGGAGGTCGCCACCAGACCGGGTCCAGTCTGGACTCTAGTCCTGCAGACCTGCAGGCCTGCAGGCCTCCAGGGAGGTCGCCACCAGACCGGGTCCAGTCTGGACTCTAGTCCTGCAGACCTGCAGACCTCCAGGGAGGTCGCCACCAGACCGGGTCCAGTCTGGACTCTAGTCCTGCAGACCTGCAGGCCTGCAGGCCTCCAGGGAGGTCGCCACCAGACCGGGTCCAGTCTGGACTCTAGTCCTGCAGACCTGCAGACCTGCAGACCTCCAGGGAGGTCGCCACCAGACCGGGTCCAGTCTGGACTCTAGTCCTGCAGACCGGATCCAGTCTGGACTCTAGTCCTGCAGACCTGCAGACCTGCAGGCCTCCAGGGAGGTCGCCACCAGACCGGGTCCAGTCTGGACTCTAGTCCTGCAGACCTGCAGGCCTCCAGGGAGGTCGCCACCAGACCGGGTCCAGTCTGGACTCTAGTCCTGCAGACCTGCAGGCCTGCAGACCTCCAGGGAGGTCGCCACCAGACCGGGTCCAGTCTGGACTCTAGTCCTGCAGACCTGCAGGCCTCCAGGGAGGTCGCCACCAGACCGGGTCCAGTCTGGACTCCAGTCCTGCAGACCGGCTCCTAGTCCTGCAGACCGGCTCCTAGTCCTGCAGACCGGCTCCGGTCTGGACTCTAGTCCTGCAGACCGGCTCCTAGTCCTGCAGACCGGCTCCGGTCTGGACTCTAGTCCTGCAGACCGGCTCCTAGTCCTGCAGACCGGCTCCTAGTCCTGCAGACCGGCTCCGGTCTGGACTCTAGTCCTGCAGACCGGCTCCTAGTCCTGCAGACCGGCTCCTAGTCCTGCAGACCGGCTCCTAGTCCTGCAGGCTGGCTCCGGTCTGGACTCTAGTCCTGCAGACCGGCTCCTAGTCCTGCAGACCGGTTCCGGTCTGGACTCTAGTCCTGCAGACCGGCTCCTAGTCCTGCAGACCGGCTCCGGTCTGGACTCTAGTCCTGCAGACCGGCTCCTAGTCCTGCAGACCGGTTCCGGTCTGGACTCTAGTCCTGCAGACCGGCTCCTAGTCCTGCAGACCGGCTCCGGTCTGGACTCTAGTCCTGCAGACCGGCTCCGGCCTGGACTCTAGTCCTGCAGATCTGCAGGCCTCCTGCTGGGCTGCAGTTCCCTCTCTGTCCAGATGAGGGCGACACATCCAGCAGAAACTCTGCAGCATCCTGACAAGCAGTAGGTCCCAGCCAATAGGATCCCCTCAGTCCAGCCTGGACTCAGACCACCGGCACCGACCGGTGGTCCTGCCAAACCACCACCCCCCTTCCCCCAGGGGCCACACAGCCAGCACTGTCAGATAGCACACACACTGACATCATCACGTGCACTCTCACTGAGCAGGAGGAGCAGGAGGAGCAAGAGGAGCAGGAGGAGCAGGAGGAGCAAGAGGAGCAAGAGGAGCAGGAGGAGCAGGAGGAGCAGGAGGAGCAAGAGGAGCAAGAGGAGCAAGAGGAGCAGGAGGAGCAGGAGGAGCAAGAGGAGCAAGAGGAGCAAGAGGAGCAGGAGGAGCAAGAGGAGCAAGAGGAGCAAGAGGAGCAGGAGGAGCAGGAGGAGCAAGAGGAGCAAGAGGAGCAAGAGGAGCAGGAGGAGCAGGAGGAGCAGGAGGAGCAAGAGGAGCAGGAGGAGCAGGAGGAGCAGGAGGAGCAAGAGGAGCAAGAGGAGCAGGAGGAGCAGGAGGAGCAAGAGGAGCAGGAGGAGCAAGAGGAGCAGGAGGAGCAGGAGGAGCAAGAGGAGCAGGAGGAGCAGGAGGAGCAGGAGGAGCAAGAGGAGCAGGAGGAGCAGGAGGAGCAAGAGGAGCAGGAGGAGCAAGAGGAGCAGGAGGAGCAGGAGGAGCAAGAGGAGCAAGAGGAGCAGGAGGAGCAAGAGGAGCAGGAGGAGCAGGAGGAGCAAGAGGAGCAAGAGGAGCAGGAGGAGCAGGAGGAGCAAGAGGAGCAGGAGGAGCAGGAGGAGCAGGAGGAGCAAGAGGAGCAGGAGGACCAGGAGGAGCAGGAGGAGCAGGAGGAGCAGGAGGAGCAAGAGGAGCAAGAGGAGCAAGAGGAGCAGGAGGAGCAGGAGGAGCAAGAGGAGCAGGAGGAGCAGGAGGAGCAAGAGGAGCAGGAGGAGCAGGAGGAGCAGGAGGAGCAAGAGGAGCAAGAGGAGCAGGAGGAGCAGGAGGAGCAGGAGGAGCAAGAGGAGCAAGAGGAGCAGGAGGAGCAAGAGGAGCAGGAGGAGCAGGAGGAGCAAGAGGAGCAGGAGGAGCAGGAGGAGCAGGAGGAGCAAGAGGAGGACTGGATTTTCCCTCTCCGTTGCCGAGGCAACCAGAGTTTCTGTGAGAAGCAGGAGAAGTTCTGATCCGGTTTCCAGCTGACAGGACTGGTTTCATCCCAGTAAGGTCATGTGATCAGAGCGACGTTTTTCTGGAGGAATAAAGGTTCTGCTGGGTCAGACCCGAACCGGGCCAAGCGGATCAGAACCCGGAAGGAAGGTTGGAACCGTGTTCCTGAAATGTTCTTTAGAGACGGTCCGACCCAGGACCAAGTTTAATATGTAGGCCGGTCCTGGTTCTGGAGAGGACCGGTTTCCACGGATCTCCAGGTCTTGGGTCACGTGACCTCAGCCTTCTTGAAGGCCCGTTTCCATGGAGACCATCTCTGCAACCTGCAGCAGGTCCTCTCAGGTTCTGGTTCAGGTCTTTGCTGGACCAGAACTTCTGTTTAAACGAAACCGACCAAAAAACTGGACTAGTTCCAGTCTGGATCCGGGTCTTCCTGCCGGACTGGACCAGCTGGACGCTCCGGGACCCGGACTGACCTGCAGAACTTTACAACTCCTCCTCCTTAAAATGCTGCTCACACGCGCGCTCCCGGTTCTCTCCAGTCGGACCGCGCACGGGCACGCGCATCTCAAGTCCAAACGCGCCGGTTTTCAGGAAAAGTTTTTTTCCTTTTTCTCTCTTATCAGCCACCAAACACGCGCACGCGCACCGCGTCCCTTCTCGCTCCTCATGTTAGAAGGACCCATCAGGAGGAAGAGGAGGAGGAAGAAGAGGAGGAGGAAGAGTTGTGAAAGAAAAGTCGAATTGACAGATTATGACACAAAATGCGGCGCGCGCTCATCATCACGGATCCGTTTCAAGGTGTCTCTCCCTCCCTCTCCCTCTCCCTCCCTCTCTCTCTCTCTCTCCCTCCCTCTCCCTCTCTCTCCCTCTCCCTCCCTCTCCCTCTCTCCTCCCCTCCCTCCCTCCCCCGCCAGTAGAAGCGCAGTGAACGCGGCAGCAGCCTCGCGCTCCTGTCTCTCCCGGAGCTCGCGCCTCTCCGCCTGGATATCTGGACTCCAGAGTTTCTTCTTCCATCCGGACGCAGAAATTTTTCCTCCTCTCCAGTTTTCCCGCTTTCTGAGCGACGCACGCGGCAGAGCGCGCGGACTGAAGGCGGAAAGCCGCATTGTTCCGGTTTACGGTCCGGTTTCTGGTTTTTCGGCTTGTTTGTCTCTTTTCTCTCCTCTTGGAGCTTCGTGGAGGAGCGCGATGGCAGCCATGCGCGTGCGCCCCGCGTGTCACGCGCGGTGAGAAGCAGAATTCCTGCTGGAAGAAGTGAAGATGGAGGAGAAACGCGGCGCGTGCCGCGGCCAGGCGCGTGCGGCGGTCTGGCCGCTTTCTGCCCTCTGAGCTTCAAACTGGTGCGACTGGGAACAAACCAGTATTCATTCCCTGGATCGTGGGGGGGTGGGGGGGAGGAGGGGGGCGCGCAGTACTGAGGCATCTCTTCTCATAACCTCCTTCACTCCTCTGCTCCTCTTCCTCCTCTTCTGCTCCTCTTCCTCCTCCTCTTCTCTTCTTCCTCTTCCTCCTCCTCTTCCTCTCTAAAACAAGCAGAATGATGGACTTGTTTCGCCGCATCGCCGTCCTCCTCGCGCTCTTCTCCACGCTTCGGAACCACCAGACAGATCTGTGAAAAAGCTGCCTGCCTCACCCCTTCCTCACCCCTCTCCCCCTGCCTTGCCCCCCCCCCCCCCCCCCCCCTCCCAGATGAAGCCCCTCTCATGGAGGTAGAACAGCCACCTTGGGGGCCGACCGACCAGCGGGGGGGGTTTTCCAAGCAAAAGGAGCCCGTCAGCAAGAGACGCATTGGATGAAATCGGACCACCCCCCCACACCCCTTCCTCACCCCTCCTCTTCTCCTCTGTTTCTCCTTCCCCACCGCACCCCCCACTCCCCCTCCAGCCTCCCCTCTCTAGTTCCTCTCGGCTGGTTTGGAGGCTACATGGGGGTGTAGTGACTGGACAAACCTTGTTGCGCCCCCCGAAGCAGCCTGCGTCCCACTAGTGCCGGGAGGAGCGTTGCGCCCGTCCATGTGTCGGCGGCGCCGTCCCGCGTCTCCGCAGGGAGCCGCCTGCTTCACCTCCGCAGCTTCTGGTGAGTCTCACGTCTCTGCTCACATCGTTTCTCCTAGTTTGGCTGAAATGTGTCGTTATGTCGGGAAATGTGAGGAGAAGACCGCAGGAAGGAAGTGGTCCTGCACAGTCCCAGTTCCTCCCAGTTCCTCCCAGTTGCAGAATAACCCGAGTGCTGCATGGCGAGACCCCAGAAACAGAGAGCAGCGTTAGAGTTGGAGGCGAGGACGACAGTCGGGCTGTTGTCTGGTCAGAGGAAAGACGCAGCAGCTGCTGGATTTCAGGAATTCTGCGACTTTTCCTGCAGGATTAAAATTCTGCATCAAACATGCGAAACAGAAACGGCTCGATGAGCAGAGATGAGACAGAAAGAGGGAAAGCTGTGTGATGAACATGAGAAAGCATTTTAATGGTTTGTTTCTGTGTGTGTGTGTGTGTGTGTGTGTGTGTGTGTCCGTCCGTCTCTCTCTCTCTCTCTTCAAAGGTTACTAAATGGTTTTCTGGGGGAGGATTTCTAACCGGCGAGATGCTGCTCGTACTCCTGCTGGCAGCGTTTTTTTCCTCCATGTCCGGCTCCCTCTCCTCCTCCCCGTCCTCCACGGCGGACGGACTCCCCATGGCAGACCCGTCCGCCTCGGATTTGATGGCCGAGACCTGCAGCGCCTGCTCCTGCATGTCGGTGGAGAACGTGCTGTACGTCAACTGCGAGAAGATCACCGTCTATCGGCCCACGCAGCTCATCCCCCCGGCCTCGTCTCTCTACCACCTCAACTTCCAGAACAATTTTCTGATGCTCCTCTACCCGAACTCCTTCCTGAACTTCACCCACGCTGTGTCGCTGCAGCTGGGGAACAATAAGCTGCAGAACATTGAAGGTGGAGCGTTCATGGGGATGAGTGCGCTGAAACAGCTGCACCTCAACAATAATGAGTTGAAGGTGCTGCGAGCGGACACTTTCCAGGGCATTGAAAACCTGGAATACCTCCAGGCTGACTATAACTTGATCAAATACATCGAGAAAGGAGCTTTTAACAAACTGCACAAGCTGAAAGTGCTGATCCTGAACGATAATCTCATACAGGCCCTTCCTGACAACATATTCCGCTTTGCCTCACTCACACACTTGGATATAAGAGGGAACAGGATCCAGAAGCTTCCCTACTTGGGGGTTTTGGAGCACATCGGGCGCATCGTAGAGCTGCAGCTGGATGACAATCCCTGGAACTGTACCTGCGACCTGGCTCCGCTCAAGGCGTGGCTGGAAAACATGCCCTACAATATCTTCATAGGCGAGGCCATATGCGAGACACCGAGCGACTTGTACGGGAGGCTCCTGAAGGAAACCAACAAGCAGGAGCTCTGTCCCATGGGAACAGGAAGCGAGTTCGACGTCAGGATGCCGCCACTCGATAACGGTCAGGTTCCCTCCAAACTGTCGCCAAGCACCGTGGCTCCTGCTGCCACCAAAGCGCCAAAAGCCACAGACTCGTCTAAGATTTACGGGAACGGGATTGTGGCCGGTTTGCCGCCGTTTGGAAGGAACAGCCAGATAGTTTCCTTTCAGACACGGACACCTCCGGTGTTGTGCCCGCAGCCCTGCAGCTGTAAAGCCCACCCCTCGGACTTTGGCATCAGCGTAAGCTGTCAGGAGAGGAACATGAAAAGTCTGGCTGAGCTTGTCCCCAAACCCCCAAATTCCAAGAAACTTCACCTCAGTGGGAATTACATCAGCGACATCAGCCCGACTGACTTCCAAGGCTTCGAAGGCTTGGATTTGCTTCATCTTGGCAGCAATCAGATCGCCACTGTGCAGAGAGGTGTGTTTGCTAACCTCACCAATCTGCGGAGACTGTATCTGAACGGAAACCAGCTTGAACAGTTGCACCCAGAGATGTTTTTGGGGCTCACCAATCTGCAGTATCTCTATTTGGAATACAATGCCATAAAAGAAATCCTGGCGGGTACGTTTGACTCCATGCCCAACCTGCAACTGCTGTACCTCAACAACAACGTACTGCGGAGCCTCCCTGCCTACGTGTTTGCTGGCGTCCCTTTAGCCAGACTCAACCTGAAGAACAACCACTTCATGACCCTGCCCGTGAGCGGCGTGCTAGACCAGCTGCGGTCGCTGACCCAGATAGACCTGGAGGGGAACCCGTGGGAGTGCTCCTGCGACCTGGTGGCCCTGAAACTCTGGCTGCAGAGGTTAAGTGATGGAGTTGCTGTCAAGGAGGTGAAATGCACCTCCCCAGTGCAGTTCGCCAACATCGAGCTGCGCCTCCTAAAAAATGAGATCCTGTGTCCGAAACTTGCAAGGCCTCTTTTTATTGTGACCGGCGCCACCCCTGTGATGACCTCGGTGTCGCCTGCAGGAGTGGACAGGGCCCCTCCTGGAGGGCCCGTGCCTCTATCCATTATGATTCTCAGCATCCTGGTGGTGCTGATCCTCACTGTGTTTGTGGCCTTCTGCCTCCTGGTGTTTGTCCTGAGGCGGAACAAGAAGCCGGTGGGCCGGCAGGAGGGGCTGGGGAGTCAGGAGTGTGGCTCCATGTCGCTGCAGCTCCGCCGCCACAGCCACAAATCCGGGAAAAAAGGCTCCATTCCGGGAGACGACCTCGGAGGCGAAACCTTCATCCCACAGACGATTGAGCACATCGGCAAGAGCCACACCTGCGGGATCGGACGCTCCTCGGACATGGACGCCGGCTTTAAGTTTGCAGACTCGCAGAGACAGAAGATCATCCTTCGTAACTGTGCCGATAAGGATAAAGACTCACTTTCCACCCTGGAGCGCAACAAGCGTCTGAGCACCATCGATGAACTGGAGGAGTTCCTGCCCCACCGGGAGCCCAGCATGTTCATCCACAACTTCCTGGACACCAAGAGAGATTTCAGCAGCATAGGGATGGGCGGCTACGAAATCCGCTACCCAGAGAAAACGCTGGATAAAAAGATGAAGAAGTCTTCGCTGATAGGTGGGAACCACAGTAAGATCGTGGTGGAGCAAAGGAAAAGTGAGTATTACGAGTTAAGATCCAAGCTCCAAGGAACACCTGATTACCTGCAGGTGCTCGAGGAGCAGACTGCCCTCAGTAAGATGTAGGGGGGGGGGGGGGGTGATTTCTGCATTACACACACAGACAAACAAGCCAAACACACCTTCCTTCCTTCCTTTCTTCTCCTTCTTCTTTTCTTTGCATCTCCTCACAAACACAGCAAAAAGTGCCTTCTGGAAACCTAATGACCAATGCAGAGATGGACAAAATGGCTCCACACTGGCGTCAGCGTGGATTTATTTCAGATTACCAGACCTTCTGGATTATTGTCCATCTGCAAACAGACCGCAGGACAGTCCTAGTGTTTTTTGCTGCTATTCAAACAAGTACTTATCTTATTTTTGTTGTCTTTTCTCTTTTCCTCCTTTTGTTTTTTCCCACCAAATCAAAGGGTCTTGAAAACAGTGCTTGAGAAAATACCTCGCCGCCGTCAGCCCATGTTGTTTTTCTTTGAAAACGGAGCATCGGTTGCTGTTTTTTTGCTCTGGAGAGCATCTGGAATCGCTACTTCTGGAACTTCTGGGATGAGACGAACAGATTTAGTGACTCGCTGGATGCTACTTTTGCTTTTCTTCTTGTTTCTGTTTTTTTATGGGGTCATCTGCAGACGCTGCCATCTTGTCTGGATTAGCCACCAGTGGCGGGTACACCTGCTGGTTGCCGGGGAGGATTAATGACCCCCGCTGTGGAAAACTCTTCCTTTGTTTTTTTAGGCAGGCAATGATTTCATGACTTGTTTTCTTTGTGTAAAGAGCCATGTTAAATATCGTGTCTTCTGAATGGAGTTGTGTTTCTCTTCGACATTGCTACTCTCGGTAAACGTATGTTTTTGGGTGAAATCTAACGGCACATACTCTGTCAGAGGACAAATTTCTGAAAAACGGAATGAGAGAAAAAAAAAGATAAAAAAGAAGAAAAAGCTAAAAAAAAAAAGACGATGAAGCTGCTTGCCATGTAAGCGTAACCCTGAATTTATTTTGTAAGTCTTACATTATTTGTATGTGTGGGACTGGTTTGTAAATTCCAAGAAAAGACTTGAGATGTTCACAGGAAGACGTTCATACTGTGCAGCGCAGCATCGTCACCCAGAGACTACGAGCCTTCATACTGTCATCCTCCTCGGCTCTCAATTGGTAGTTTAAAGGAAAAACTAACGACATAGTTAATTTATTTTTCTATGCAGGATTATTTAAAGAATTACTGGTATTATTTAAAATAGATGACGCAGAGTGGAGTCGGTTTCCTTCTAAGGCCTCGTAGAGTCTGTTTCCTTATTCCTCCATCTCCCACGGTCTCCTAAAAGGTTTCTTCTAAACATTATGCAACCAAAATAAATGTGCATTAACATGTTTCTGGCGGCACATCGAGGCTCTAACCTGGACGGGATGGGATCGTACAACACCGTGTGCAATATTAGTAAAACAATCCTTCAGATCTTTGTTTTATTTATTTAGTTTGAGGTTTTTACTGGCGGGTTCGACGCCCAAATTCTCTCCTCAGCCTAACTATCTGGTCCTTATTTAAAACAGTATTGTTAAGTTAAACTTATGAGTGTTTTCGACATTACAAATGAATAGAATGTATCATGGAAAGTATAATAAATACGATTTTCTATTGCTTATAACTCTCCTGTATATTGGTTAATTTTCTCTTGTATAATCATGTTGAAATGAAGGTATTAAAATCAGCACCTGTTTGCACCGTGTCCCCGTTTCTTGAAGGCGACCGTGATGCTTGGAAGCTTCTCAAGTGGCAGGAAAATCTGCTTTTAGTTGCATTTTATTGGCTGAAATGCAGCTTTTCTGTCTTTAAATGCAACACCAAGCTGACATGTCGTTAAACGAGCGATGTGCGATACCACGGGTTTTCTCACCGGTGCGATACCAAGTACATCCCCAGCCAGTACCGGCCGATACCCAGACTCTGAACAGAAACGTTTGGAAGAAGATTAAACTGATGGGAAAATACTGATATTTACATTTTAATTAAAATATTTTGCATTTAAAATCAAATTATTGGTAAAATGGATCAATAATTGCATATTAATCCAACAAATTAGAATAATTAACATGATAATCTACTATTTTCAGCCATATTTTACTGCATGTTGAACGACCTCCAGCCTCTGCAGCGTCCCGACAAACCGAACGGCAGCTGACCTCAGGGACCATGATCACCTCAAGCTGAACTCGTACTGATGAAGTATTTACATGTTTCATAAACATATTTACTACGGTAAACAACAAACAAGATGCTTTATGTAGAACGAGGAGAAATCCTGACGTTTGATGTCGACACAAAAACCTGCAGCAGCAGACGGAAATCATCAGACATGCACGTTTTCTCCCTGATAGTACCTCAGTAGTACCTGATAGTACCTCAGTAGTACCTGATAGTACCTCAGTAGTACCACGTAGTACCTGATAGTACCTCAGTAGTACCACATAGTACCTGATAGTACCTCAGTAGTACCACGTAGTACCTGATAGTACCTCAGTAGTACCACGTAGTACCTGATAGTACCTCAGTAGTACCTGATAGTACCTCAGTAGTACCACGTAGTACCTGATAGTACCTTAGTAGTACCTGATAGTACCTCAGTAGTACCACGTAGTACCTGATAGTACCTCAGTAGTACCACGTAGTACCTGATAGTACCTTAGTAGTACCTGATAGTACCTCAGTAGCACCTGATAGTACCTCAGTAGTACCACATAGTACCTGATAGTACCGCAGTAGTATCACGTAGTACCTGATAGTACCTTAGTAGTACCTGATAGTACCTCAGTAGTACCTGATAGTACCTCAGTAGTACCACGTAGTACCTCAGTAGTACCTGATAGTACCTCAGTAGTACCACATAGTACCTGATAGTACCTCCGTAGTACCACGTAGTACCTGATAGTACCTCAGTAGTACCACGTAGTACCTCAGTAGTACCTGATAGTACCTCAGTAGTACCACATAGTACCTGATAGTACCTCAGTAGTACCACGTAGTACCTCAGTAGTACCTGATAGTACCTCAGTAGTACCACATAGTACCTGATAGTACCTCCGTAGTACCACGTAGTACCTGATAGTACCTCAGTAGTACCTGATAGTACCTCAGTAGTACCACGTAGTACCTCAGTAGTACCTCAGTAGTACCTGATAGTACCTCAGTAGTATCACGTAGTACCTGATAGTACCTTAGTAGTACCTGATAGTACCTCAGTAGTACCTGATAGTACCTCAGTAGTACCACGTAGTACCTGATAGTACCTCAGTAGTACCTGATAGTACCTCAGTAGTACCTGATAGTACCTCAGTAGTACCACGTAGTACCTGATAGTACCTCAGTAGTACCTGATAGTACCTTAGTAGTACCTGATAGTACCTCAGTAGTACCACGTAGTACCCGATAGTACCTCAGTAGTACCTGATAGTACCTCAGTAGTACCACGTAGTACCTGATAGTACCTCAGTAGTACCTGATAGTACCTCAGTAGTACCACGTAGTACCTGATAGTACCTCAGTAGTACCTGATAGTACCTCAGTAGTACCACGTAGTACCTGATAGTACCTGAGTAGTACCTGATAGTACCTTAGTAGTACCTGATAGTACCTCAGTAGTACCTGATAGTACCTCAGTAGTACCACGTAGTACCTGATAGTACCTCAGTAGTACCTGATAGTACCTCAGTAGTACCACGTAGTACCTGATAGTACCTCAGTAGTACCACGTAGTACCTGATAGTACCTCAGTAGTACCTGATAGTACCTCAGTAGTACCACGTAGTACCTGATAGTACCTCAGTAGTACCTGATAGTACCTCAGTAGTACCACGTAGTACCTGATAGTACCTCAGTAGTACCTGATAGTACCTCAGTAGTACCACGTAGTACCTGATAGTACCTCAGTAGTACCTGATAGTACCTCAGTAGTACCTGATAGTACCTCAGTAGTACCACGTAGTACCTGATAGTACCTCAGTAGTACCTGATAGTACCTCAGTAGTACCTGATAGTACCTCAGTAGTACCACGTAGTACCTGATAGTACCTCAGTAGTACCACGTAGTACCTGATAGTACCTCAGTAGTACCTGATAGTACCTCAGTAGTACCACGTAGTACCTGATAGTACCTCAGTAGTACCTGATAGTACCTCAGTAGTACCACGTAGTACCTGATAGTACCACGTAGTACCTGATAGTCGACGTACTCATGTCTGTCCCTTCCTGCTCCTGTCGTCTTCGTCCCCTCCTCTTCCTCATCACAACCTCATTATGTTCCGTGTTCGTCCACATAACTGGCAGGCGGAAGAAAAAGTAGTTCCTGAATTTTAGTTTCCACGGTTTCCTGTGATAAACGACATATTTACTCCATCTGAGTAAAACATCAGGATTCTGATCGGAAAGCGATCAGCTGGATGGATATTCTGCTATCGATCAGCAGCTTAAAGGCTTGCTGAGTGGGAGGTTTTGCTTTCCGTGGAAGCGTCTGGTTTACGTGTCGCAGCTGCAGATTCAGGCTGATTGCAGCGACGGCTGGATAAGTGATGGTGATCAGTCACATGGGCGGCGTGCTGCGTACAGGAGGTGGTTCTTTATCCAGGAAACAACGTGATGAGAAGGTTTAGCGGCACGTCTCCCTACAAGCAGAATAACTGACGAGTGAAGTTGATGGTGGATTCTGTCTTTACCTTCTGGTTTTCAGGCGTTTATCAAACATTTACGTCTTTTTATTGGTGAAAATCCATTTTTCTGTTTTCCTTTTGGGAATCCAGACAGCAGAAAGCATGACTCATCCTCACGCCAGAGAATCGTCCTCATTAATGATTTAACCCACCGAAGCCATGTGGAGGGAGGTGTGGGTGTGGGGAATGGGATCCATGTCTGGGAGCGAGCGCTCTGAGACCAGAAACAGGGAAAGTGGGTTTTCTCTGCAGTAAGTCGGCTCCGGAGTCGGCTTCCGGTCCTGGAAACTCTCAGCTGCTTCGTGGAGCAACAGTTGCATCAGAAGAGGACAGAAAAAGTCTGGAGTTTAACTCAGAAGATGTGTCGTCTCCCCTCCCTCCTCTCCGGCTCAACAACTACCTGGAGGGGCTGCTTGGCTGCATGCAGGTGTGTTTGCAGGGAAATGCAGGGGTGTAGGTGTCGAAGCGGCCACTGGGGGCGCTGTGAGCTCAGCAGAATGATGAAGCTTCGCTGCTGTTTCAGGATTCCTGCTTTAAGGACAGAAAAACATGTTCTGTCGGCAGTTCTGCCTTTTTCTGGAAAACTAAAAGCAGAGGACATTTCAGAGGCAGCGGCCTGCGGTGACGAGGATGATGATGATGATGAGGATGATGAGGACGAGCATGATGCTTCCTTTGATGTCCCGACATTAGAGACGAGGATGGAAATGTAATTTGGGTCAGACTCTGTGGAGAAAGCTGGAAACATTAACGCTGCTGAAATCATGAAAACAGACAAATGATGTGAACGATTAATGATAAACATTTATCCAGATTAACCCCTTCAGTGGGCTGCAGGTCCACTTAACTGGGTTTAATGGTTTTAATGGGATTATAAAGCAGAAAGTTAAAATAAATTTATGTGTTTTCACATAAAATATTTGGTGCAAACTAAGAAAATATGGAGGAATACGACATAAAACCCAGAAAACCTTCAGATGAGAAATCCAACTGGTCAGAACTGGTTGGATACTGGTCTGATGTTGGGTGTACTGGTTATCTGCCAGTATATCCCAGCAGCTTTTTACCGATCTTCCTTTTCTGTTTGATTCTGATGCAAACAACGTTTATCTCCTTGAAACTCTGCTCACATCTCTCTTGTCTTTCTGATCTGAACTGAAGGGGAGCCACTCTGAACACTGGGAACACTGGGAACAGTCAGAACACTGGGAACACTGGGAACAGTGGGAACACTGGGAACAGTCAGAACACTGGGAACAGTCAGAACACTGGGAACACTGGGAACAGTCAGAACACTGGGAACAGTGGGAACAGTCAGAACACTGGGAACAGTGGGAACACTGGGAACAGTCAGAACATTGGGAACACTGGGAACAGTGGGAACACTGGGTACAGTGGGTACACTGGGAACAGTGGGAACACTGGGAACAGTCAGAACACTGGGAACAGTCAGAACACTGGGAACACTGGGAACAGTCAGAACATTGGGAACACTGGGAACAGTGGGAACACTGGGTACAGTGGGTACACTGGGAACAGTGGGAACACTGGGAACAGTCAGAACACTGGGAACAGTCAGAACACTGGGAACAGTCAGAACACTGGGAACACTGGGAACAGTCAGAACACTGGGAACAGTGGGAACACTGGGAACAGTGGGAACAGTCAGAACACTGGGAACAGTGGGTACAGTGGGAACAGTGGGAACACTGGGAACAGTCAGAACATTGGGAACACTGGGAACAGTCAGAACACTGGGTACAGTGGGAACAGTGGGAACACTGGGAACAGTGGGAACACTGGGAACACTGGGAACAGTGGGTACAGTGGGAACACTGGGAACACTGGGTACAGTGGGAACAGTGGGAACACTGGGAACAGTGGGAACACTGGGAACAGTCAGAACACTGGGTACAGTGGGAACACTGGGAACAGTGGGAACACTGGGAACAGTCAGAACACTGGGAACAGTCAGAACACTGGGAACACTGGGAACAGTCAGAACACTGGGAACAGTGGGAACACTGGGAACAGTGGGAACAGTCAGAACACTGGGAACACTGGGAACAATGGGAACAGTGGGTACAGTGGGAACACTGGGAACACTGGGAACAGTCAGAACATTGGGAACACTGGGAACAGTCAGAACACTGGGTACAGTGGGAACAGTGGGAACACTGGGAACAGTGGGAACAGTGGGAACACTGGGAACACTGGGAACACTGGGTACAGTGGGAACACTGGGAACACTGGGTACAGTGGGAACAGTGGGAACACTGGGAACAGTGGGAACACTGGGAACAGTCAGAACACTGGGTACAGTGGGAACACTGGGAACAGTGGGAACACTGGGTACAGTGGGAACACTGGGAACAGTCAGAACACGGTACAGTGGGAACAGTGGGAACACTGGGAACAATGGGAACAATGGGAACAGTGGGTACAGTGGGAACACTGGGAACAGTCAGAACACTGGGTACAGTGGGAACAGTGGGAACAGTGGGAACACTGGGAACAGTGGGAACACTGGGTACAGTGGGAACACTGGGAACACTGGGAACACTGGGTACAGTGGGAACAGTGGGAACACTGGGAACAGTCAGAACACTGGGTACAGTGGGAACAGTGGGAACACTGGGAACAGTGGGTACAGTGGGAACAGTGGGAACACTGGGAACAGTGGGAACACTGGGAACAGTCAGAACACTGGGTACAGTGGGAACACTGGGAACAGTGGGTACAGTGGGAACACTGGGAACAGTGGGAACACTGGGTACAGTGGGAACACTGGGAACAGTCAGAACACTGGGTACAGTGGGAACAGTGGGAACACTGGGAACAGTGGGAACACTGGGTACAGTGGGAACAGTGGGAACACTGGGTACAGTGGGAACACTGGGAACACTGGGTACAGTGGGAACAGTGGGAACACTGGGAACACTGGGAACAGTCAGAACACTGGGTACAGTGCTGCATTTGATACAGTCGATCATAACATTCTGTTACAAAGACTAGAACAGGTGATTGGAATTACAGGTACAGCGTTAAGCTGGTTTAAATCATATTTATCTGATAGACTTCAGTTTGTTCATGTAAATGACAAGTCCTCCTCCCAAACCACAGTAAGTCATGGAGTTCCTCAAGGTTCTGTACTTGGACCAATACTCTTCACGCTATATATGCTCCCTTTAGGCAAAATTATTAGACAGCATGGAATAAACTTTCATTGTTATGCAGATGATACTCAGATATACTTATCCTTTAAACCAGATGAAACAAATCAGCCCAATAGGCTACAAAATTGTCTCATAGACATAAAGACTTGGATGTCTAGAAATTTTCTCCTCTTAAACTCAGATAAGACTGAAGTAATTCTTTTTGGATCTGAAAAACTCAGAGCTAAATTTTCCAGTTTTGTAATGAACCTGGATGGCATTACTTTAGCTTCCAGTGCTACAGTGAGAAACCTTGGAGTAATATTTGACCCTGACCTGTCCTTTGGTCCACATATTAAGCAGGTTACTAAAACAGCTTTCTTTCATTTACGTAATATAGCCAAAATTAGGGACATTCTGTCTCGGAGTGATGCAGAAAAACTGGTTCACGCTTTTGTTACTTCGAGACTCGATTACTGTAACTCTCTATTACTGGGCTGTCCTAAATATGCCCTGAAAAGCCTTCAGCTGATCCAGAATTCTGCAGCCAGAGTCCTGACCAGAACCAGCAGGAGAGATCATATTTCTCCAGTTTTAGCCTCTCTTCATTGGCTGCCTGTTGAATCTAGAATAGAATTTAAA
Organism: Telmatherina bonti; assembly: GCF_933228915.1. Taxonomy (NCBI): domain Eukaryota; kingdom Metazoa; phylum Chordata; class Actinopteri; order Atheriniformes; family Telmatherinidae; genus Telmatherina; species Telmatherina bonti. Next base: position 39,130,355 of record NC_136610.1, on the reverse strand, counting down.
ATCCTTCTCCTTACATATAAAGCCCTCCACAACCAGGCACCACTATATATCAAAGACCTCATAGTTCCTTATATACCAAGCAGAGTACTTTTTTCGTAGACTGCAGGCTTACTTGTGGTTCCTAGAGTCTCAAAGAGCCGAGCAGGAGGCAGAGCCTTTGGTTATCAGGCCCCTCTCTTATGGAATAAGCTCCCAGTTAGTGTTAGGGAAGCAGACACCCTCCCCACCTTTAAGACCAGGCTGAAGACTTATCTTTTTGATAAGTCCTATAGCTAGGGATGTTTAGCATCCCTTAGTTATGCTGCTATAGGTTTAGACTGCTGAGGGACATTTCCTGATACACTGAGCTTCTTTCTTTTTCTCTTTATCTCTTTCTTTTACCCCCCCCCCCCCCCCCCCCCCATAACAGTGTTGCATCATTAACATGTATGTCTCCTGTCTCAGCAGGTCTCCCTGGCCGGGAGTAGCAGTTCCTGTTGTCTGTTGTCTTTCTGTCCTCTTCCCCCCACACAGCAGAGGCAGATGGCTGCCTGTCCTGAGCCGGGTTCTGCCGGAGGTTTCCTTCCTGTTAAAAGGGAGTTTTTTCCTTCCCACTGTCGCCAGTGTGCTTGCTCAGGATGGGAGATTGAGTTGGACTCAACTCAATCTGTTGGTTTCCTTATATAGGCTGTTATGAATTGGCCTTCATTATGTTTTCCCCTCTGTCTGTAAAGTGTCTTGAGATGGCATTGCCGTGATTTGACGCTAAAGTTGAATTGAATTGAATTGGGAACACTGGGAACATTCAGAACACTGGGTACAGTGGGAACACTGGGAACAGTGGGTACAGTGGGAACACTGGGAACACTGGGAACAGTCAGAACACTGGGTACAGTGGGAACACTGGGAACAGTGGGTACAGTGGGAACAGTGGGAACACTGGGAACAGTGGGTACAGTGGAAACACTGGGAACACTGGGAACAGTGGGTACTGTGGGTACACTGGGAACACTGGGAACAGTCAGAACACTGGGAACAGTGGGTACAGTGGGAACACTGGGAACAGTCAGAACACTGGGTACAGTGGGAACACTGGGAACAGTGGGTACAGTGGGAACAGTGGGAACAGTGGGAACACTGGGAACAGTGGGAACACTGGGAACAGTCAGAACACTGGGAACAGTGGGAACACTGGGAACACTGGGAACAGTGGGAACACTGGGTACAGTGGGAACACTGGGAACACTGGGAACACTGGGTACAGTGGGAACACTGGGAACACTGGGTACAGTGGGAACACTGGGAACACTGGGTACAGTGGGAACACTGGGAACACTGGGAACAGTCAGAACACTGGGTACAGTGGGAACACTGGGAACAGTGGGAACACTGGGAACAGTCAGAACACTGGGAACACTGGGAACAGTGGGAACACTGGGTACAGTGGGAACAGTGGGAACACTGGGAACAGTCAGAACACTGGGAACACTGGGAACAGTGGGAACACTGGGAACACTGGGAACAGTGGGAACACTGGGAACACTGGGAACAGTCAGAACACTGGGAACAGTGGGAACAGTGGGAACACTGGGAACACTGGGAACAGTGGGAACAGTGGGAACAGTGGGAACACTGGGTACAGTGGGAACAGTGGGAACACTGGGAACAGTGGGTACAGTGGGAACACTGGGAACAGTCAGAACACTGGGTACAGTGGGAACACTGGGAACAGTCAGAACACTGGGAACAGTGGGAACAGTGGGAACACTGGGAACACTGGGAACAGTGGGAACACTGGGAACAGTGGGAACAGTGGGAACACTGGGTACAGTGGGAACAGTGGGAACACTGGGAACAGTGGGTACAGTGGGAACACTGGGAACACTGTGTGTGTGTGTGTGTGTGTGTGTGTGTGTGAGCTAGAACAGAACATCTACTGCTTCATCACTGTGTTTTTTATGCAACCAGGAAACTATGCAGGCTGAAACGTGCACGTCACTGTAAATCAAAGCTGGTGCACGTTTCTGCCGTGTTGCTCAGGACTGCAGAATTTTCTGCGCTGCTGCGTAACGAAGGTGAAGAGTGTGAGTTTGTCAGCAGTCCGGTTCTGCAGCGCCTCAGACCTGAAGCAGGGAGGACGTTGTTGACACACCTGCGTTTGGAGGGACAGGTGTGTTTACCTGGACAGCAGGTCTCCAGAACTGGACTCTGACACGCTGCGATACCGCATTCAGATTATTTATAGATCCTTCTTTTATCAGCGCCAGATGAAAGATGTCTTTCTTCCATCTGTGCCGCGTCCACCAGCTTATCAGAAGTCATCGACTGCTTCCTTTTCAGAAGTGATCATTTTTCTGCAGAACGTTGGCACTTTGTAACGCAGTACGTGCTGCTTACCTTCCACTGGCTCCAGCTTCAGCTGCTTCGAGGCGTTACAGCTTTTGTATTTTTATAGTTCCTCCACCTGCAACATAGTGAAAGTCCTGGAACAGGAAACTGTCTCAGCGGATAATTCAGCATTCACGCGTTCACACATGCTAAACACGGCACATTTCTAGTTGTGGTCACATTCATGTGTACTGTACGTAATGAGGTTAAACCAGGCGGCAACCTCCAGCGGTGAAAAGGGAAGCGTATGCAGAAGTTCATAAAACTGCAGTTCCCCCTTCATCCACTAGGGGAACAACTTCACAGCAGGAATAAACATGTTTACAGCAGGAATAAACATGTTTACAGCAGAAATAAACATGTTTACAGCAGGAATAAACATATTTACAGCAAGAATAAACACGTTTACAGCAGAAATAAACATGTTTACAGCAGGAATAAACATGTTTACAGCAAGAATAAACACGTTTACAGCAGAAATAAACATGTTTACAGCAGGAATAAACATGTTTACAGCGGGAATAAACATGTTTACAGCAGGAATAAACATGTTTACAGCAGGAATAAACATGTTTACAGCAGGAATAAACATGTTTACAGCAGAAATAAACATGTTTACAGCAAGAATAAACACGTTTACAGCAGAAATAAACATGTTTACAGCAAGAATAAACACGTTTACAGCAGAAATAAACATGTTTACAGCCTGGTACAAAAATCCATTTTAGGTTTAATAGGTCAGGTTTTCCTTCATGACAACTGTGGGGGGAGTGAATTTTTTTTTCTAATTCACCCGTTTAAAAGTAATTTAATCTCGAAGTTCGGCATATTTAGGGGCGTGTCCTTTTGATTGACAGGTACCCGATCTCCCGCTTCAAGTCAGAAGAACGTAGAACAACTGCGGTTTTTAGCCGGTTAACAACGTGACTTAGCTTTAGCGCGCTTACCTCCGTTAGCTGGTTAGCTCCTGTTATCTCCGGGTTAGCTCGGTTAGCTCTCAGCTACAGAAAGCTCGGAGTTCGCTCGATGTCAATCATCCACCATGACGCTCACAGCCCCCCTCTCAGCTCCACCTCTTTGCCCATATTTGTATTTTCCTGGCGAGACGACGCCAGGAATTTTTTTTTTTTTTAATTAAAAAAAAAATAAATAAAATTAAATCTTGTCCAGCGTTTCAGCAGCAGGCTGATGTTCTGGATGTTCTGCTGAGTAAATTTATTTTGCCAAGGGCAGCTTTTATAGATATGATTGTATTTGTATTTCTGGATTCTTCTTTTATTTTATTCATCTATTTGCTTTGGATAATAGTTTGTATTACAGAGTTTATGCTGCTGGACCGGAGAGGATAGAAAAGAGACAGAAAGAGAACAGAAAAGAAAACAGAGAAAACAAGAGAAAGAGATCAATGCATACATGCCCATCTTTTTATAGTCAGTCTATGGTTACACTCATATCATGTTTGCAGCTAACATCATTGCTAACAATGCTATGAGATTTGCAAACCTGCCATTGATGCACGCACCGATGGCTGGCTTCTTCCTGCTGCTGTCGCCTCGGCGACGGAGGGGCAACGTAGCTTTAAACGTGCATCATTGTTCACTTGTGTCCACCTGAACACGTATTAACACATCAGCATAAAGATGAGCTGAAATCCTCAACTTTTCTTTCTTACTTTAGTTTCTGGCAGCAGTTTGAAAAAAGCCGTTTTCACGGCCCCTCCAGGGAGAATTTGGCCTCTATGTCCAAACTGTTAATTAACTTCTTTATTTAAATGGTTTTCTGTAAATGTATTTTTTATTACTTTAGCTGAACTGAGCGAGGACAATTATTCACCTTCTGAAGGAAAAAACACAAAATAACGAATCTGAAAACTATTCTCTTTTATTTCACTTTGGTTTTAAAGCCTTTCGGGATCGTAAAATTCTGCTGCCGCGTTGTCGCGAAGCGTATTTACATTCCTTCATAAACGTCTGCATGTTAAACAGGCCGAAAGTAATGGGATTACTTTCCCACCGAACAACTGCTTTAAAACCAAGTTTCATTTCTAACACCACATTTATTATTTATTTCCAGCTTTTTAAATTTCTAGAAGCTGTTCATCCTCTGCTGCTCAAGAGTTTGACGGTCCCGTCCGGGATCAGCCACTTCAGACCTGCTGGGATGCTGTCCTGCAGGTTTTACATGTTGCCCTGCAGCATCACACCTGAAATGTTTCTCCAACAGCTTGTCCAGCTCTGCACCAGCCTACCGATGGCCCATATTTAGCTCATAGTTTTATACACATCCGTCTAAGAAGGTGGAGAATTTAAAGCTTCGTAAACCCACAAAACACTGCATCACATATAAACATCTGTTTTATCATCAGGTTTTAATATGAATATTGACAATTTATTTTGTTTTTAGCCTCAAGTGTGAAGAAAAAGTTATTTGACTTTTCTGTGAAAAATGTAATTTATTTTCCATTTATTGTTACTACAGCATGAAACCTGATGTGTCTGTTTTAACACATCAGACATTCTGGACGCCACTCTGTCATTAAACTCCCTGTAATGCAGCAGATTGAGCCTGAAAATGATTGTTAAATGTTTGTGTGTTGTGATTAATGCACCGCTTGTTCCTCCGGGTGCAAACCTACACCTGTTCCATTTTATTACATTGATCTATGAAGGATCAATGAAGACGAGGGAACAATTGCAGACACGTAGAGGAGGCATACTTGGACCGCTGGGACTGCCTCTCATGGTTTCCAGCCGGTTTTCCTCTGCTGACGTCCCCGGAGAACACGTCAGAGCTTTTCTTTTTCCACTTATCAATAACTTGTATCATGTTACGGAGCCCAAACCTCCAGCAACAGGAACTCCAGTAGAACCACTGTTAAAAACACAGGAAACATGTTTTTTTTATGTAGTTAAACGTGCCCTGCATCGTCCCCCTCCTCTCACATGTTCCATGTTTGATGCTGCTATGTTGTCTCTCTGGGAACGAGACGAGCCTTCGTGTCTAATTACTGCATCATCAGGGAAACTGGTGAGGCTGCCATCATCCTTCCTCTGGCTTCCAGTCCGTCTCATTCCCTGCGTCTCCGTCCATCCATCATCTCATTTCCCCCTCTTCTCTCTTTGCTGTACCTGAGCAGAATTATGATCCATCGTCTCAGCAGATACATTGTGATTGATTGGCTTTCCAGCTAACTAATGAATTGGCCCCTCAAGGACATGTAGCTGGCCAGCTTTGGTAATAACGTGGACGGTGCTGGAGGCAGCTTTAGGACTCCTGACACCACAGATTTAGCGCTTACAGTGTTTATTTGGATTTGGCTTTAGCATGGAGGCTGTTTAATGTTTCAATAGCTAAATTTCTAAGAGCTTTTTGGATGTTGTCTCACACTGACTGCAGGGGACTTGTTTTGTATTTTGTGGCAAATGGTGCCATTTAGCAGCAGTTTGTTGAAACGTTGCAGAGGTTTTCTGCTGTCTGCACATGTGAGCTTTTATAAAAACAAATCAGTCAAAGTGTTTGTAGCAGAACGCTGAATGTTCTTCACTAAATGCAAATAAAAAATAACTATAAAATTCAGCCTTGTGCGAGCCCAAATGCTACTGCCGTGAAAGGATTATGCTCTAGACAATGTGCGATGTGGTTACTTCACACTTTCATGCTGTAGCTACTTTAGCTAGCATCATGTAGCGCTAGCTTAGTCAGCACTAAGCTAATCTTTGAGCATCTTTCTTGTTTATTTTCAGCTCAAAAGTGAAAATATTGAACTGATGTGTTGTCTCTAAATACCCTCACTGAAAACTAAACATGACATTGTTTACCCACATTACCTTAAAGCTGTTCTAGTGCTAGCATAGAACTAGATTAGCATAGCTACGCAGCTTCACGCTAGCATTAGGTTTGCGGCCTTTCATATCATTAGTAGGCTGTCCAGATTCCACCTTAGATGCCTGGAAATTCCTGAAAAATGCCCAAAGATGAGCTAAAGACTAAGTTATCCATCCCAGTTTGCCCAGCAGAGTTCCACACTGTTCCTGACATGGACCTCATGTCAGAGTTGGAGGAGTTGAAGGGTTACATGGATTTGAGATAAATGTTGCAGTGAACGTAGCGAAGTTCCAAATGTTAAAGGTTCATGTCGCAGCTTTTCTCCTGCTGGTGAAGAGCAACATGGAGGCACATGGAGGGTAAACGTCGGACTCATGATCCAGATGGAAGTGGATGGTGATCAGATTCCTGCTGAGAATAAAAACCTCCCAACGAGGACACTTCCAGCTCTGCGCTGCTGTGACTAAGATAAAAAATGAAACAGTATGTGATGGCGTGTTGACATGTTAGCATGTTAGCTAGCATGTTGAGTTCAGACGGTGTCATGCAGCAGTTACTCAGATTACATGACACTGCAGCAACATTTCTGACATTTTCAGCTTCTGGTTATTTTCTTTACACTACAAACCTCTGAGTTGTCAGAAAAAGTAAAAATTGAGTTGATTTAAAGTCAGAACAAACTCGGAAACATTTAAAAATCTCAGAAACTTTTTTAACAATGTTGTCAAATTCATTTTGATCAGTTGAAGCAACTTTTGGAAGGAAAACGTTCCTGTTTTAACACCACGATGTGATCAAATAAAACATCATTATCGTGGTCATAATGTGTCCGCTCACGCTAATCAGCATCAGACTCAAAGCTTCAAAACGCAGTTTAGTTGCGTTGAAATGAACTTCAGGTGTGAAAGAGCTGAGAGCATCAGAACGTCAGCTTTTCCTCCCATTAACTCCCATTCCAAAGACAACTGGATCTCAGTTCTGGTGTATCTTTAACTCACCACTGTTTAAATTCTGTTCACAGAGAAACAAAATTAGATGTGTGTGTTCTGCGCAGTGATGGAGCAGCAATCTGTCCGGGTGTTCCTGTCTCTAGTGGAGTGGTTGCTGGGATAGGCTCCAGCTTCTCTGTGACCCTTAATCGGACTCAGCGGTTTTGCCAGTGAATGAATGTGTGTGTTCCTGATCACAGTTCAATAATTAGCTGTTTTGTTTGCAGACAGTCTCTGGTTCTTCACAGCTGCTTAACTAGTTGTAAGTTAAACTCTAATTGATGTTGAAGTTGTGTAAATGTTGGTTTGGTGAACAGGCTGCTGGGAGTGTGTCTGCAGAAAGCAAAGCGAGTCAGCGCCTGCTGTGACGGCTGGTCATGCACATCTAAGTGTGTGTGGGTACGGAGAGCTGTCAGCGCGAGATGCATCGCAGTCGTTTTAATTGAGATTTTACTGTTGATGGCGGACACGCAAACCCAATGAGGCAGCTGTGTTTAAACACGTGAAATCCAAGCTGTCAAGTGCAGAAAATGAACAAGTTTCATGTCATTTATTGGAGGGTTGTCTTTAATCATTTGTCACACACCAAGAGGGTGGTCCAGATGAGCTGCTGGGAAACAGCTGATAGCAGGGAAATGAGGGGAGCTGGTACCTGGATGTGTGCTGTGGTAACAGTCCAAACACAATGTCAGCAGCAGCCGTCTTCCCCAGAACAACAAAGCCTCCATCGTCGCTGAACCAGCTGCTGAGGAATCCATGGCGAACAAAGCAAGCGGGCGAGGTGTTGAATCTGCTTCCAGACACGTTAGTTAGCTAAACATCGGGCCAAAACTCTCCTGCATCCACTCTATCCAACCCAGGGCTGGGGAGGTGGCTGGAGCCCCCAGGTGGGACACCAGCCAGACCCTGGACAGGTGAGACAGGTGGGTACGAACCTTCTGGGGAAAGAAAAGTAATAACCAGACTGGTTTTACGGCACTTTTATTTTGACTGGAGCAAATTTGTGATGGAAACATACTGTATCAGGCTGGTGTTGAGAAGATGCTGACCGAGGATCTCACCGAGGTCCTCCGTCGCCGTGGTCCTCCGTCGCAGAGGGCCTCCGTCGCAGAGGGCCTCCGTCGCCGAGGGCCTCCGTCGCCGTGGTCCTCCTTCATGGTGGTCCTCCGTTGCCGAGGGCCTCCGTCGCCGTGGTCCTCCGTCGCCGTGGTCCTCCGTCGCCGAGGGCCTCCGTCGCCGAGGGCCTCCGTCGCCGTGGTCCTCCGTCATGGTGGTCCTCCGTCGCCGTGGTCCTCCGTCGCCGTGGTCCTCCGTCGCCGTGGTCCTCCGTCGCCGTGGTCCTCCGTCGCCGAGGGCCTCCGTCGCCGAGGGCCTCCGTCACCGAGGGCCTCCGTCGCCGTGGTCCTCCGTCGCCGTGGTCCTCCGTCGCCGTGGTCCTCCGTCATGGTGGTCCTCCGTCGCCGTGGGCCTCCGTCGCCGAGGGCCTCCGTCGCCGAGGGCCTCTGTCGCCGAGGGCCTCCGTCGCCGTGGTCCTCCGTCGCCGTGGTCCTCCGTCGCCGTGGTCCTCCGTCGCCGTGGTCCTCCGTCGCCGAGGGCCTCCGTCGCCGTGGTCCTCCGTCATGGTGGTCCTCCGTCGCCGTGGTCCTCCGTCGCCGTGGTCCTCCGTCATGGTGGTCCTCCGTCGCCGTGGTCCTCCGTCGCCGTGGTCCTCCGTCATGGTGGTCCTCCGTCGCCGTGGTCCTCCGTCATGGTGGTCCTCCGTCATGGTGGTCCTCCGTCGCCGTGGTCCTCCGTCGCCGTGGTCCTCCGTCGCCGTGGTCCTCCGTCGCCGTGGTCCTCCGTCGCCGTGGTCCTCCGTCATGGTGGTCCTCCGTCGCCGTGGTCCTCCGTCGCCGTGGTCCTCCGTCGCCGTGGTCCTCCGTCGCCGTGGTCCTCCGTCGCCGTGGTCCTCCGTCGCCGAGGGCCTCCGTCGCCGTGGTCCTCCGTCGCCGTGGTCCTCCGTCGCCGTGGTCCTCCGTCATGGTGGTCCTCCGTCGCCGTGGGCCTCCGTCGCCGAGGGCCTCCGTCGCCGAGGGCCTCTGTCGCCGAGGGCCTCCGTCGCCGTGGTCCTCCGTCGCCGTGGTCCTCCGTCGCCGTGGTCCTCCGTCGCCGTGGTCCTCCGTCGCCGAGGGCCTCCGTCGCCGTGGTCCTCCGTCATGGTGGTCCTCCGTCGCCGTGGTCCTCCGTCGCCGTGGTCCTCCGTCATGGTGGTCCTCCGTCGCCGTGGTCCTCCGTCGCCGTGGTCCTCCGTCATGGTGGTCCTCCGTCGCCGTGGTCCTCCGTCGCCGTGGTCCTCCGTCATGGTGGTCCTCCGTCGCCGTGGTCCTCCGTCATGGTGGTCCTCCGTCATGGTGGTCCTCCGTCGCCGTGGTCCTCCGTCGCCGTGGTCCTCCGTCATGGTGGTCCTCCGTCGCCGTGGTCCTCCGTCATGGTGGTCCTCCGTCATGGTGGTCCTCCGTCGCCGTGGTCCTCCGTCGCCGTGGTCCTCCGTCGCCGTGGTCCTCCGTCGCCGTGGTCCTCCGTCATGGTGGTCCTCCATCGCCGTGGTCCTCCGTCATGGTGATCCTCCGTCGCCGTGGTCCTCCGTCGCCGTGGTCCTCCGTCGCCGTGGTCCTCCGTCGCCGAGGTGACAGCTGCAGGAAGAAGCCAGCCATCGGCTTCTGCAGGTGACAGTCAGTGGAGTGAAAATGTCGAGCAAGCAGCGACAGCACTTCTGGTTTAATGAGGCGGCCGGTGGAGAGACGCAGCATTGTTTCCTCTTACAGCGGATGCATCGAGTGATTTGCAGTAACCAGGGAGATGCCATCCCTTGTTAAATGACCATCATACCAAAAACTACCCGCATACCATTCCTATGCTTATGTTTGGCATCCAGCAGACGTTTCCAAACCAAGGATCAAAGCTAATTCCACTTTAATACAACATGGGTTGATGAGTGACACTCAGCATCAGTGGCAGGTTTGCAAATCTCTTTGCAGCTAACGTCACTGCTAACAATGCTAACATGACATGAGTGTAACCATCAGTTCAGCTGAACTAAACTGATCTGGTGGAGCAGACGAGGCCTACAGAGACCACAGCTCCTCCTGGCAGCTGGTGGAGGTTTGATTCCCATCCTCTGTCTCTGAGCCGGTTCCAAGGAGCCAAAAAGAACTGTTCACATGATCACACACATTCCTCCTGGAAAACATGAGGTTATGCCGTAAAACCAGGTCAGGACATCAGAAAACATGGAATTCCAACAGTTTATTAAATGCAGCAGAAGCTAAGTGACCCGGACATCGCTGTAACAGCGCTAGCTATCTGCTGCACAGTCTCTATGCTATACTATTAGCGTTAGCTACTGTCAGCTCCATGACACAAGGACTGAAGATCAGTGGAAACAGGTCTGATGCAAGAACTGCTCCCTGTATCAGATCCAGGTCTCCGTCTCTCCATCAGACCCGTTCCTTTGGTCATGTGACCTCAGCCTTTTCAGGCTTCTTGATGGCCATGTTTCTATGGCGACCATGTCGGATGAGGCTTCGGCCAGCAGAATCAGCTGAGGGTCCGGATGTGTCTCTCAGGTCATCTGGTAGCTCAGCTTCATCAGAAAGGTTCTGAAGGAACATGTTAGGAAACAATTGGACGATTTTCCTTCTTTTATGCGTAGAAAAGAAGAAATCTGAGCAGCTGTCGTCCCTGCAGGTCAGAACTTATTTTACCAGCTGGAAACTGTGAGTGTGCCTTAAAGTTTTACTAAAAGCTGGACAGAAGCTAAAGATCCCTCCGTTCTGCTCTCCAGGTTTTCAGTCAAAACCACGTAGAAGTCAGCGGTTCCATCCACCGAGCTGAAGCTCTGTAGAAACGCTCCACGATGAGGCATCACGTCAACAACCCTTACAGCACTAATAAAACGGACTCACGGTGGCGAGAACCT